>NC_053155.1:2978324-3079922 GCF_016835505.1 Polypterus senegalus | reverse complement strand
GGTTCAATGGCCAGGGGGGACAGAAAAAACAAAAAAAACTCCAGACGGCTGGAGAAAAAATAAAATCTGTAGGGATTCCAGACCATGAGACCGCCCAGTCCCCTCTGGGCATTCTACCTAACATAAATGAAACAGTCCTCTTTGGATTTAGGGTTCTCACGGAAGGGCTTGATGATGATGATGGTCACGTAGACTTCTTCCTTTTAATCCGTCCATCATTGTTGGAGCATCATGAAGCTTTGAGTAGGTGGAGGTGGCGCAGGCCACCACCACAAAGAAACCGGAAAAAGAAACAGAAAAGAGAGTAGGGGTCAGTACCGATTTTAGAGCCACCATGAATAGTTGTTATGATGAATTGAACATAGAGTATCAGGATTAAGTTAAATTACGATTAAAATGAAGTTATAAAAAGGCCATGTTAAAGTAATGTGTTTTCAGCAGTGTTTTAAAGTGCTCTACTGTATCAGCCTGGCGAATTCCTATTGGCAGGCTATTCCAGATTTTAGGTGCATAACAGCAGAAGGCCGCCTCACCACTTCTTTTAAGTTTTGTTCTTGGAATTCTAAGGAGACACTCATTTGAGGATCTGAGGTTACGATTTGGAATATAAGGTGTCAGACATTCCGATATATAAGATGGGGCGAGATTATTCAAGGCTTTATAAACCATAAGCAGAATTTTAAAGTCAATTCTGAATGACACAGGTAACCAGTGTAGTGACATCAAAACTGGAGAAATGACAGTACAGCGAGAGGCCTGGCAGATGTCTTAAGCAGACTTACATATACAGATGACAATCCTGCAAAGTGTGGCGCTAATAAGAAAAGGCAATGCAGAGGATATTAGGACCCCATTTGCTTGACTAATCTGGAAAAGATTCATCCAAAAAGCATAAACTGGAGAGTGGTCCCAAAATTTATGGAGGGGCATTTACAGGACACCGATGGCAGATGGGATGGGGCAACCAATGCATAACGTAAAGTTTCTGAGGGGTTAGGTAAAGGTGATGTAAAAATTTAGATTGCGTTTGCTGATAACTGAGCTTAGGAGGATGCTGAGATGCTGTTAAGGGCATCCTTACAAGAGATGGGAGCAGAAGAAGGGAGGTCACATCACCAGACTGACAGTACAGCGAGAGGCCTGGCAGATGTCTTAAGCAGACTTACATATACAGATGACAATCCTGCAAAGTGTGGCGCTAATAAGAAAAGGCAATGCAGAGGATATTAGGACCCCATTTGCTTGACTAATCTGATCTGAAAGATAGAAAAAAAGAAAGAGGAAAGAAAAACATAAAACCTGAACCTGAGTAACTGGAACTGGCAACTGGCAACTAAAGCCCAGTCATTTCAAGGAACAGAATAATGCAATTTTTTAATGAATACAAGGATAATAAAAGTATGATAACTGCATATAGATAGATAGATAGATAGATAGATAGATAGATAGATATGAAAGGCACTATATAATAGATAGATAGATAGAAATGAAAGGTACTATATAATAGATACATAGAACTTTATTTATCCTCAGGGGGAAGTTTAACTTTTAACAAAAGCTTTTTACATAAATAAATATATACATAGGTAGATAAGTAAGTAAGTAAATAATTAAATAATATACAAACACTATGTTCAAGACACATTCCAAAAAAAGCAAGAATTTTAAAAAGAAAAGTTCCAGTCACAGTGAGGCCTTATGCAGTGTGGACGCTAGGGGTGCTGTTGCCCCCTGAAACCCAACAGAAAGACGTCCAAGACATACGTGTAAAAGCACCTAGAAGAATTTTAATATTTTCTTCAATAAAGTTTTATATATTCCATGACCCGGAAGTGTTTCTCCTCTTCTTCCGGATTAAACGCACCAGCATCCTCCACAAGCATCCTGAAAGTACTGTGGGCTTCCGTCCTCGTGACTCTGAAGTACTTCCAGGTTGTAAGAAACGTAGGAGCCCCAGGTCCTTTATTAGCTCCCCATGGCACCCAACAGGGCTGAGAAAATGGACTCCACGTCCCATGATGACCTGCGGAAATCCAGGGTACATTTACTGTCCTGGGGAGCTGCCACCTAGAGTCCTGGGAGCGGCAGTGTCCTGGAAAGGCTGCCCTTCTCCATTCTTCACATCCTGGGACGTCCCGGCTGGATTGAACTGCCGGCCATCTATCACAGCAGGCATATAGCTATTGGCATTAAAGACACACTTTGGTTGAATGATTTGTTGTCTCGAAGTCCTCAGTGTTGGTGTGTCACAGAGAGGATGTGCAGCATTGTTCATAATGACACTCAGTTTGGTCTTCATTCTCTACTCCTTTACTAACTTCAGGGGTTCAAGAGCAGAGGTTCGGTAGTAATGAGTTACATTTACTTGAGTAACTTTTTAAAAAAATTGTACTTCTAAGAGTAGTTTTACTGCACCATACTTTTTACTTTTACTTGAGTACATTTGTGAAGAAGAAACGCTACTCTTACTCCGCTACATTGGGCAACACTCGACGCGTTACTTTTTTCCATTTATACATTAAACTATATTTTTGCAAGAGAGAAGTTGCCAGTGGATCTACTGCATGACTGTTTTACCAATCAGATGTAGCCATGCAGTCACATGACCACACACAAAGTTCCTGCATCTTGCAGCCTTGTGAGAGACTTTTTAGTCATGCAGGGCTCTTGTTCACTGCTAGACGGTCACAACTTCACTGCAAGAACCAGATCATTGTTCCCAAGCCTGCCTTTCATGTCTTTTAACCTCATGTATTTTCTCCTTTTCTTTGATTCCCCCTTCTTTTTTGTGCTGACCCATATATATACACTCCTGTCTCCATGGGCCTTAATCACACACCGCAGGAAGCCAATAAATCAATTGAGAATGATCAGACACGCACGTGCAGGTGCGACTCGCTCCAACTACCACATTAACTCCCCGCGGTCGTGCAATTGTGCCCACAGAGAGTGAAATGGCTTTATGGATTTTAATTTTTTTTTTGAAGCCACGGACCCGCTACACCACAAAGTGCATATGCAGTATTGTACTGTCAGTGTACAGGATATCTCGTCACTGTAAGTAGTCTGCACTGTTCAAACACACATGTAACATACTGTAGGTATCGGCTTCAAAAGCTTTGTTGTGAAAAATTGAGATTTGGAACTTTGTGTTATTTGTATATCTTTATTTTGTAAAGATATGATTTATTTTTACTCATTTTTTTATTTTATTATTTGGATATAGCAGAATTTGCAAATTATTTTATATTTTTGCCTGTCTTATTACAAAATTTGTACTTGTGTAGTCTTTTCACCAAGTACTTTTTTACTCTTACTTGAGTAAGTTTTTGGTGGACTACTTTTTACTTCTACTTGAGTAATATTATTTTGAAGTAACGCTACTCTTACTTGAGTGCAATTTTTGGCTACTCTACCCAATTCTGGTCAAGAGTGTGTCCCATAACTGTGGCTGCCTTCTTAATCAGCTTATTGATTTGGTGATCATCTCTTGAAGTGATGTTACAAGCCCAGCACACCACACTGGCCATCACAGAGTAGAAGATGTGAAGGATGTCACTTTCCACATTAAAGGAGTGCAGTATCCTGAGGAAAAAATGCCTCCTCTGCCCTTTCTTCTATAGCTCCTCTGTGTTCCAAAACCAGCCCAACCTGTGGTTAATGTGGACCCCAAAGTAATAGTAGGAGTGGACCACCTCTGCATCCAGTGCTTGAGTAGTTACTGGACACTAAGGCTCTTTGGTGTGGTGAACGTCAATCACCATTTCCTTGTTTTTGTTGATGTTAAGATGCAGTCCCCCTGACTACTCTCCTCTGCCTCATTGCCCCTATCAATACACCCTATAAGTCCATAATCCTCTCAGAATTTTTCCAAGTGATCTTACCTGCTGTTATATTTATAATCAAAGGTGTACAGAGTGAAGAGAAAAGCAGGCAGGCCTGTTCCTTGTGGTGCTCCAGTGTTGCTCACACAGTCTTTGAGTCTCACACACTGTGATCTGCTTGGCAGATAGTCCATTATCAGGACACCACAGGCTCATCCACCTGCATATCTCTGAGATGACCCCAGGGATGGCTGGATGATATTGAATGCGCTGGAGAAATCAAAAAGCATAATCCTCACAGTGCTGCCCGATTTGTCCAGGTGAGAATAAGCCTTGTGGAGCGGATAAATAATCGCATCCTCCACTCCAGTTTTTGATAGGCAAACTGCAGTGGGTCCAGGTGGTCTATCACGGGAGGACTCCTCTAATCCAGGACCAGCCTCTCAGAGGTCTTCATGTAGTGAGATGTAAGTGCCACTGGTCTGTAGTGATTAGGTGAAGAAAGTCCAAAATGTTTCCCACAGCATTGGCAGTGGAACTTTAGTGACACACTGAACAGGTGACAGAGGACACCACAAGGAAGGTCAGCAGAGACCTTAAGAACTCAAGGACTGACTCTATCTGGTCCTGCAGCTTTTTCTGTCTGTAGTTTTCTCAGTTGTCTCCTTACTTGGTCTTTAATTATGAACGGTTCACATCGATGGACAGAGGTGGGCTCATCACTGACCATTCCAATTGAGGTAGTTTGGATGGTGTAGGGAGTCTGGTCGTTGGAAGAAGGTGGCAGTGGGAAGGAAGATCTATTAAAAAATTAGATCAGGGTGTTGGCTTTGTCTACATCCTCTTCTAGCTTCTGAAACCTGGATTGCTTGAGTCCAGTAATGACACTCAGTCCATTCCAGACCTCCTCCATGTTATTCTGAGTGAGTTTGTTTTCTATTTTAGCTTTTGAAGCTTCCTTTCCTTCACTCAGCTTTTTTTATTTAGCACACACTGTAAGTCCTTCAGTGCCTCTTTATCACTGGATTTAAATATTCTCTATTTCTCACCCCACATTCAGTGTTTTTCACATACAGTTAGCCTGGCATTACAGATGTGGATGGGCATTAACTTGATATCCTGGCTTTTAGGCAGAGTGAGAAAAGTGGTCACTTTCCTCCATCATAGCACCAGTACTGCAGCAGTTCTAAAAGAAAAACAAGAGATGCTCCAGCTTTCTTCACACAAGCTTGTTAAGAATGTTCTCACTAGGAGGACCTCAGGCCACAGAATACTTGAGTGTTACCTTGAACAGCAGGCAGTTGTTCTCTCAGCATTTACAGACAGGAGTATTCAGAGGAACATTAAGGACATTGTTACTGTCTGATTAAAGAAGTAAAAACAGTCGAGGATGTGGTTCAGGCTCTCAAGCCACTTGAAATGGTGACAGCTCCGTGGAGCACCAAGCAGCTCATTCAATGATAATGTCACTGAAACACACAATCCTGGCATCCATGAAGCAGAGTGACTGATGCTCAGCAGTTGTGAAAGATGCCAAAGCTGGTGTTGCATCAGATTTGAACAACAGATCCCCAACATGACAGGTCAGCACTGAGTCAGTGTCTTCAGGTCAGCGCTGCAGTTGAGCCACATTTGAAATTTCTGACTTTTCCAGCAAAACCTGCTCCGAATCAGAGAGTTTTCTGTAGTGTAGGGGACATTGTCACAGCACAGAGAGCAAATCTCTCATTTGAGAAGGTATACATGATGAAGTTCTTGAAGAAGAACCTCAAACTTAATACGTGTGGTTAACTGAAGGCACCAACCACAGTTTCTTACTGACTGGGTTTTTATTTTGTAATTTATTTTTGTTTACATATTAATTTTTTATTTTTGTTTATTTATTTTTGTTTACATAGTCAGTCTATGTGAAATTAAGTTAATCTACCATGTTATTTAGTGTTCTTCTCTTTAATGTTTCAAATTGTTGGTGATTTAATAAAACCCAGAAACCCAAGGTATGTGGCTACTCGATATTTAACTTAAGAAAACCTCTAGGGATTAAGACCCTTATGAAGCCGCAGTGTGTTTGTATGTCAATTTTGCTCCAAGTTTAACTTCCTGTTTTTTTCCTTTATGCAAATTAGACATTTTGTTAAAAGAAACCAACTCAACTTTCCACATCTCACTCCCATATCAATCCCAGACGCCATACTGGTTAGTCTTGTTAAAGACTCAGATAGCATTTCAATAATACGGGTGCATCTCAATAAATTAGAATATCATTGAAAAGTTAATTGACTTCAGTAATTCAATTCAAAAAGTGAAACTCATATATTATATAGATTAATTACACACAGAGTTATATATTTCAAGTGTTTATTTCTTTATTTTGTTGATTATGTCTTATAGCTAATGAAAACCTAAAATTCAGTATCTCAGAAAATTAGAATATTACATAAGTCCCATAAAAAAATGATTTTTAATACAGAAATGAAAAGCATGTCCATGTGCGCACTCAATACTTGGTTGGGTCTCCTTTTTCATGAATGTTACTGCACCAATGCGGCGTTGCATGGAGGCGATCAGCCTGTGGCACTGCTGAGGTGTTATGGAAGCCGAGGATACTTTGATCGTGGCCTTCATCTCGTCTGCATTGTTGGCTCTGGTGTCTCTCATCTTCCTCTTGACTTTAGGTCAGGCCCAGTGATACACACCATGGTCATTAAACCAGGTATTGGTACTTTTGGCAGTGTGGGCAGGTGCCAAGTCCTGCTGGAAAATGAAATCATAAAGCTTGTCAACTAAGGAAAGCATGAAGTGCTCTAAACTTTCTTGGAAGATGGCTGCACTGACTTTAGACTTGATAAGACACAGAGGACCAACACCAGATGTCATGTCATGGCTCCCCAAATCATCACTGACTGTGGAAACTTCACACTGGACCTCAAGCAACTTGGATTCTGTGCCTCTCCACTCTTCCTCCAGACCCTGGGACCTTGATTTTCAAATGAAATGCAAACTTGACTTTCATCTGAAAAGAGGACTTTGGACAACTGAGCCAACAGTCCAGTCTGTTTTCTCCTTAGCTCAGGTAAGACCCTTCTGGCATTGTCTCTGGTTCAGGAGTGGCTTGATTGACACAAGGTATGCTGTGACAGTTGTAACCCACTTCCCCGATACGTCTGTCTGTGTGTGGTGGCTCTTGAAGCATTGACTCCAACCACAGTCCACTCCTTGGGAATCTCCGTCAAATTCTTCACAATCCTCTCAAGGCTGAGGTTCGCCCTGTTGCTTGTGGACCTTTTTCTGCTGTCACATTTTTTCCTTCCACTCAACTTGCCATTAATATGCTTGGATACAGAACTCTTTGAACAGCCAGCTTCTTTAGCAATGACCTTGTGTGACTTCCTCTCCTTGTGGAGAGTCTCAAGGACCGTCTTCTGGACATCTGTCCAGTCAGCAGTCTTCCCCATGAATGTGTGGCCTACTGAAGCAGACGGAGAGGCCATTTCAAGGCTCAGGACCCTTTAACAAGGTTTTTTGGGTCAATTAGCTGAGTGGAGTGGGACACCAGGGGCCTCATGTATAAATGGTGCATTACCACAAAAATGTTGTGTACTCCCATTTCCACACTCAAATCGCGATGTATAAAGCTAAACTTGCCGTAAAGCCAAGTGCATTTTCACGCTAGCTCAAATCATGGCGTACACAAGTTCTCTGCTCGTTTTGCAAACTGGCGGCACCCAGCGTCAAAGCAGTGCTTTTGTTCCAGTGTGGTTTTCCTTTCATTTTTAGATTCACATCCCTGACATGGCTTTATCAAATACACTGAAATTTACCACATATTGTTTATTAGTTTAAGGCATCCAATTGTAATTAACCTGTAACAATTGTGGACTATGCCCGGCTGTTTATCCCGGTCAAGACCCCCAAGCCGCTAGATGGAGCCCTCCCTGCAATGTGGAGATGCCCCGAATTCCAGCAGGGCATCATGGACTTTGTAGTTGTAGTGCACAGCCCTGCTGGATAACGTCGGGGCCACCAGGGGTCGCTCCAGGGAGAACCAGGGACTGCTATTTGCCCTATGCCCCGGGAGTACTTCCAAGTAACATGAACGGAAGGGGTGATGTACTTCCGGGGTGAAAAAAAAGGACTTTTTATCTGACCTGGAAGTGATAAGGAATTATGGACTGACGGATGAGAAACACTTCCGGGTCAGGAACTATAAAAGGACCATGGGAGCTCCCAGACGGCAAGCTAAGCTGGGTGGTAGGAGGGCAACGCGTCTGGGAGTGGAGGATTGATTATTGTTATTTTATTGTGGTTATTTATGAATAGTGTGGAGTGATGGGTGCTTAGTGCACATTATTATAATAAAAAGAATTATTGTGGCACTTTTACCTGGTGTTTGGCGTGGTACCTGAGGGTTCAAGGGAGCGAAAGCGCCCCCTACTGCTACACAATATAATGGTCCACAGAATGGCCAAACTATTCCAAATACCATAGCTGCTTTAGCGTTGTTATTCTCACTGCACATTCTTCTTCGTCTTCCTTCAGCTGCTCCCATTAGGAGTTGCCACAGCAGATAATTTTTTTCCATATTACTCTCACAGTGGGTAGCGCTGCTGCCTCGCAGTAAGGAGACCTGGGTTTGCTTCCCGGGTCCTCCATGAGTGGAGTTTGCATGTTCTCCCCGTGTCTGCGTGGGTTTCCTCCCACAGTCCAAAGACATGCAGGTTAGGTGTATTGGCGATTCTAAATTTGTCCCTAGTATGTGCTTGGTGTGAGTGTGTGTGTGTGTGTGCGCCCTGTGGTGGGCTGGCACCCTGACTGGGGATTTGACCCTGTGTTAGGATATGATATGTTGGATGATGACTGACTGACTGACTCTCACTGCAGCACTCGGAGTATTTATATCTCTGTATCTGAGTGTGGAATCACAGCTGTACAGCAGCTGATCGGAAAGAGAATTATCGGTATACAGCATCAAGCACACGCTGCCTCAGCCATGCTGTCTGTTGAACTTCTTTCATACAGCAAACGCTTCAGAGCCTTTCCTGTACGGACCTGGAGCTTCAGAAACAGTTTCATCCCAAGAGCTCTAGACGCACTCAATCAGTCCATCGAGTGCTCCTTGTAGAACTGTTAGTACTTACAGTATAAGTATAATCACCTCACGGTAAACTTACGATACAGTTATAATATTGCACAACCTGAGTCACTTTATAAAGCGTGTATTTACATATGGTGACAATATCATTTTAACATTAAATGCAGCAAAGTATGTTTATTATATTATACAGATAAAATGTTAACATCTTTTAAATAATCTATATTGTTAATAATTAAACATGTGAGGACACGGTGTTGCAGTGCTAGTGAGGAGCTGGCACTCCGTTCAGCGCTTGTTCCTGCCTCTCGCTGTATTCTTGCTGGGCTGGCGCGACCCTGGAAAGATAGATGGATGGAATGATTAAACATGGGCTACGAAGATATTTAAATGTTCCTTAAAAGTTTTGAAGAATCGGCATTCTAAGCCTACAGATGGCTTAACGTCTATTACAGAGTTGATTGGGTGGCGATTGTCTACTTGGAGAAAGAAAAGGAAGGACAGAAATTTATTACATTTGAAAGTACTGCTGCAATAAATTATTTCATTGAAGGTCGCACAGCCAGCATCTTGCAGGAGGCAAGAACAATCTCTGGACGAGTCCCCAGCTTGTCATAATCACTGCGCCACCGTGTTCCCATGTTTGATAACATGCTTTAACTCCTATCATCATGAAAATGACATCAAGTATATATCTCAGTATTTAATTATTCAGAGAGCTGTAATATCACGAATGTAATGGATTCTGTGCCCAGTCGGATGAAGAGAAAGCCCGTTTATGAAACATGTAGTGATTCACGCACATAGAGCACATAGAAGAACATGCACAACAAAGCATTTAACGTGAATTTAACGTAGAAATGATGGGATTTGAGAAACTAACTTAAACGATTTTAAGATGAAGTTTCTGATGTTCTACTTTAATGACAAAATAAACTGCGTGATTAAAGTTGACATTTCGTGCTTTTTTCCCACTGTGTGCCTATTTGTTTTCTTTTCTCTGTACCCTGATAAGCTTTCATATGACACTCACATGGTGGGCTACGACTCACCTTTTTACAGAGACATTGATATCTGACATCTTTTTTTATTTTGGGCACTGTGCGTTTTTCTTTGCCTCCACTTGGTATTCACTGAAATTCTTCTATTTTTCCCTGGTGCTTTTGCCAATGCCTTTTCACAGAACGCTGAGCTTAAGGGGCTATTTATATTAATTTACATATTCAAAGAGGCATAATTCTGGGAGGAGTCTGGGGAGTGGCAGCAGGTGCGTACACGTCTGTTACTTTTCATGATGACTGGGATTTATGGAGCAGAAGAGCGTGGAAGTTGGTATATGCACAGATTTATGCATCTGGATTTTTATGTGCATACGCACATTTCTGCTTTTGTCTGTATGCCATGTTTCAGTGTGAATTCTACACACAACGTTTATGCATGAGGCCCCAGGTGTCTACAATATTGAACTTTTTCACAATATTCTAAATTTCTGAGATACTGAAGTTTGGATTTTCATTAGCTATAAGCCATAATCAGCAAAATGAAAAGAAATAAAACACTTGAAATATATCACTCTGTGTATAATGAATCTATATAACATATGAGTTTCACTTTTTGAATTGAATTACTGAAATAAATTAACTTTTTGATGATATTCTAATTTATTGAGATGCACCTGTGTATAAAAAAATATTTTTTAAGAATCTACCCTTCAAAGATTATAGGGAACTGTGGGAATGGGACTTTCAACTGGAATTTCCAACATGGAGTGGAACTCAGCCATCCAGAGCATCCACTTCAGTTCTAGAAGCACCAAGTATTCCATAATTTAATTAAAGGTCTTTCATTGATCCCATTTAAAATTGGACCAGACCATACCTGTGAATGCTGACATTTACAGCAGTTTGGCAGTTTGTCCATCAGCAGTGATATTTGTTGTTCTCCTGGATGGCGTCAAAGTAAATGAGAAGAAATTGATTGTGACAGTCGACACCACACACAAACACTGGGAGAATCCCAGCTCACCTGCCATAACTCGGCGGGTAAGCGACATTCTCTGTTATCTCAAAGTAGAAAAAAAATCTAATTATTGTGTAGAGGATATGGGGGCCAAACTTTCTTTAAAATATGACAAAAATTCATTAATTTTTTTTTTTTGACTAAACAAGCTGGGCCTGTGATTAACTCTTTAAGGTCATTAATGGTTTTATCATCTGTGAAAAAACAAAAAGAAAAATCAAAGACTGATTATTTTCCTTTGTACCCGAGTCTCTCTTCTCCTTCTTTTCCTTTGGGTTGGTATTGTATCTCATTTTCTTTTTTTGTTTTTGTTGTTTGCTTTTATTGTATTTAATTCAACTTAAATGTGTCTATATGGTATTCTATTAATTGTTTGATTAGTAGAATGTGATTGTAATGTTCTGTTTTTTGAAAATAAAATATATAAAATGAGAAATGCAGATAATCACAGATTAAAAGACCACAGCACAACAAGTAATGCTGCTCTGATGGACCTGCACCTTTAAACAGAATATAAAGGCAGAGGGTAGTCTTCCAGCGGTGGTCCTAAATAAAGGAAAAAGACAGAGTAGTTAAATACATAAAAGTATAAAGAAAAATACATATACTGTATACTAAACAACTGATTTATAAAATATTCAGAACACAACATGCTAGGAGACCAACAGATAAAATCCAAAATGAAATTCAAAAACCACAAAACTATAGAATAGACGAAAACACCCCTGGACGAGGGTTGAGCTCCTCCTTAATCTAACAGATAAGCAGAACACGTGAGCAGTGTGAAGTCTGACGACTGCGACAGCCAGTGAAATGAAGGGAGCAGAAAAGAGACAGAAATGGAGCCGAGTTATCTTTAAATTTCAGTGTTTTCTGCTGTTATTTTAGAAATTACAAGCTGACTAAGTTGAATGTTTTAGCCAACATTTATGTAGTGGACACTGATAAAGACGTTCTTTTCATTTTGCTTTTTAAATATTTTCCTCATTTTTAATATTCTGCTTGTTTAAATCCCTGTTCTTTTTAAAGTCACATTTACATCCAACCCTCTATGTCATTTGTGCCCCTCAAAGGTCCCAGCACACTCATTCATGTCCTGTCCTGTCCTGTCCTGTGACTGTCCTCCTGCTTTTCTTTTCTTTTCTAGACGTTTGTCTGTGTCTCTCTTACCAAGATCCTGTCCTTTCATGCTCATACCTTTTGGTAATGTCTGCTCTCTTTCTTTCTCTGCCTTATTTTTCAAGCGAAGGCTTTTCTTTACGGGCACAATGGCTGTCAGTCTCACAGTGGTATCTACATGGAAGGGCTCCAGTATTAAAGGGTCGCCCCCATCCCCCCGTTATTAGATGGAGGTGGAGGACATGACTCAAGTCTCAGTGATGAGCTTTTCTCTCTTTGTCCATCTCTAATCAGGAGTTGGCATGTTGGGGACCTCTGGGGATCGCACTGGCAGTGCGGTGTTAGTATTCCTGTGCTGTTAGCGTTGGGCACAACTGGGGTTTTCTTTTTGTAAATATACTCCATTATTAGCTTAATTTTGTTTTGTTTCCTTTAATTCTAATACAAATCTGATACAGAAAAGTCAAAATTTAATTTTCTCTTTTTACAAAGCAGTTGAAATTCTCCCTGTCTGGAACTTGCGCAAGGAAATCGGTAAGCAGAATGTTTCATTACAATTTATAGAAGCACTAAGAAAAAAATAAAAGTAAAAGTGAAGAAGTAATGTTTGAATATGCATGTTATTAAACATGGGAACACTGTGGCACAGTGAAAGTGACAAGCTGGTGCCTGGTCCAGAGACTGTTCATGCCTCCTGCAAGGTACTTGCTGCACCGTGTGTGACCTTTGATGAAATCATTTACTGCAGCAGTACTGTCTCATTCAAACATACTAACGCCCAATTTCTGTCCTTCCTTTTTTTTCTTCAAGTAACCAATCGCCACACAATAGTAATAGATGTCAAACCATCTGTAAGCTTAGAATGCCGATTCTTCAAAACTTTTAAGGAACATTGAAATATCTTCATAGTACATGTTTAATTCTATTCATCTATCCATCCAGTGCGGCTCCAGTCCCAGCAAGAATACAGCGTGAGGCAGAAACAATACCTGAATAGGGCACCAGATCGTTGCTAGCGCTGCAGCACTGTGTCCTCACATGTTTAATTATTAACAATATAGGCTATTTAAATGATGTTAACATTTTTTCTGTATAATATAATAAACATATTTTTCTGCATTTCATCTTAAAAATGATATCATCATCATATGTAAATACGAGTTTTATAAAGTGGCTCAGGTTGTGCGATATTATAACTGTAGTGCAAGTTTACAGTGAGGTAATTATACTTATAAGTACAAACAGTTCTACAAGGAGCACTTGATGGACTGATTGAGTGCGTTTAGAGTTCTTGGGATGAAACTGTTTCTGAACCGCGAGGTCCTTACAGGAAAGGCTCTGAAGTGTTTGTCATATGAGAGCGGTTCAAATAGACTGGCTGAGGCAGCGTGTGCTTGATGCTGCATATTGATAATCTGATCAGCTGCTGCAGAGCTGTGATTCCACACTCAGATACAGTGGAACAAATACTTGAGAGTAACAATGCTAAACCAGTTATGATATTTTGAATAGTTTGGCCATTTCGTGGACCATTATATTGTTACAGGTTAATTACAATCAGATGCCATAAACTAATAAACAATATGCTGTTAATTTCAGTGCATTTGATAAAGCCGCGCCAGGGATGTGCATCTAAAAAAGAAAGGGAAACCACACTTGAAAAAAAGCACTGCTTTGACACTGATTGCCGGCAGTTTGCATAACCGAGCGGAGAATTTGCCTATGCCACGGATTGAGCTAGTGTGAAAAAGTGAATTGGTTTATGCCAAGTTTAGATTTTATACATTGCGGTTTGAGCATGGAAACGGGAGTATACAACATTTTTGTGTGTATGCACCATTTATACATGAGGCCCCTGGTCTGAGTCTATGACTAACATATTAAAAGTTAATATACTGTCAACTATTTGTTCTTTAGTCTGGTTAAGATTCCCCAGTCGCCTGGAGGCTGCAGTTGGTATTTCTGGGTATCAGCAGGTCCTGCAGGAACAAAAGAAAATTTTGCAGTAAAGATGATCCTTGTCACTTACCTTAGTCACTCTCTAAAGAGTTTTGCTTATTGGGTATTATGAGTGCTAATTTTCCGTTTTCAGTAACAAAACTACCAGGCTGTAAGTCAAAGACGAGCTGCCATTGATCTATGAGTTCCCTACAAGTTCACTGGTCTCCCAACTGGTATCTGTGGCCCTTAAAAGTAAATGACAGAACTGCTGACACACATGAAGAGGGGAAATTGAAAAAGTCCCTGGCCACATTTTATTAAACAAAATAAAAAATTCAGATGACATAAATGTAAAAGGGAAAAAATGGAAACTGCAAAATGTAAAATATAAAAAAGAACCAAAAAAAAGGCAAAAATTAAACAAAATATTAATTACCTAAACATCCATAATCTTAAGGTCAAATCAAAAAGAACAAAGCAATAAGTAAAAAAATGCAAATACAAAATGGTCAAAAACCAAAGAAACCGTTGAAAATGTGCAAAGAGAAGCATGAAGGTAAAGAAATGCTAAAACTGGACTAACGTCAGTCCTCCAGAGGAGCAACTGAAGCAAAATATGTCTGCGTGCAAATAGTGTAGTGAAGGCAATCACAGTTTGTTTGTCTTTCTCCACATTAAGCCCATCTGGAAGAACACCAAACACAGCTGTTAATGGGTTAGGAGGGATTGTGACACCAAGGCTGTTTGAAAGGCATTTAAAGAGTCCATTTTTAGTCCAAAATGATGTTAATTTGGTGAAGGCCCAAAACATGTGGCCCAGTGAGGCCGGAACTTGATTGCAACGTTTACAGGTTGGATCTCGCTCTGAAAACATTTTGGACAGTTTTAAGCAAAACAGATGTGCTCGATATATAATTTAGAGTTGAATAATTGTATGCTTTGTGCATATGGAGCTCGAGTGAATTCTCTGCATTGCTACCTTCCACTCCAAAATTGGGCAGGTTCTGTTTAACAAAGTTTCTAATTAGATGATAGTGAAAGAAATGTGTTGCTGGAAAGTTAAATTTGGAGTGTAATTGTTCATAGGATGCAAAGATGTTGTCTATGTACAGATCTCTGATTTAATCCCAAATGTTTTGCAGATATTAAAAACTGCAAATGTTTGCGAGGGTTGAAAAAGGTGGTTCTCATGCAGAGGTGCCACAGATAAAAGCTTCTTCATCTTAAAATGCTTCCTACACTGGTTCCATATTCTGAGTGAGTGAAGCACAATTGAGCAATTAATATATTGGCGATAACTTGCATTTATTGGGGACACAAAGCAGGGAATATAAAGAAGTACTGCAGGATTTTATTTCTATTGCAGACCAAGCCTGTGTCTGTTCATCTATTTGTGTTAATGTCCAAGTTTTTATAGTTTGAATGATTGCTGCCCAGTAATAAAACTGAAAGTTAGGTAGAGCCATGCCACCTTCTGCCTTAGGTCTTTGTAGGGTCACCCTTTGGATACATGGATGTTTTGAATTCCAAATAAATGAGGTTATGGTTGAATCTAATTTCTTAAAAAATATTTATTGATGTATATTGGAATGTTTTTAAATAAAAAGAGAAGCTTAGGAAGGATATTCATCTTAACAACATTAATTCTTCCAGCTAGAGTGACATGAAGGGTTGACCATCTATGCAAGTCTTGCTTAATTTTTTCCATACAGACAGCAAAATTTTGTTGATATAGAGCTTTATGTTTACATGTGATGTTTACCCCTCGGTATTTAAACTGATCTGAGGTGATAAAAGGGAAGGTGTCCAATCTAATATTGTGTGCTTGAGAATTCACTGGAAGGAGCACACTTTTATTCAAATTAATTCTGAGACCAGAGATCTTTTGAAATTCTGTTAGTGCTGTTAGGACTGCAGGCTCAGTATTCTGTGGGTCTGATATATAATGTACAGGACCATACCATCTGCATAGAGAGAAACTTTCTGTTCAAGTCCTTCTCTTATAATCCCCTTTATCTCATAAGCATTTCGACAATGAACTGCCAGTGGTTCCATGGCGATTGCAAAAAGTAGTTTTGACAGGGGGCATCCTTGTCTGGAACCACGTTCTAGTTTAAAGTAGTCTGAATTAATGTTATTAATACAAACTGAAGCTTCTCGATTGGTATACAGTAGTTTGATCCATGCACAAATGTTTGGGCCAAACCCAAATTTCTCCAATGTAGTAAAAAGGTAGTTCCATTCAATCATGTCAAATGCTTTTCTGCATCTAATGATAATAATATCTCTGGGGTGTTAGACTTTGTGGGTAAATATATTACATTAAACAGGTATGGAAGAATGGAAGCTAAGTGTCTGCCTTTAATAAATCCAGTTTGATCTTTGATATTACTGAAGGAAGCACTTTCTCCATCCTTCTAGCTAGGACTTTGGAGAGTATCTTAACATCATTATTCAGAAGTGAAATTGGTCTGTATGATGCACATTGTAATAAGTCCTTATTTTGTTTAGGAAAGACGGTGATTAATGCTTGGCGAAAAGTTTGAGGTAGAATTTGATTGTCTCTAGCTTCTGTAAATGTTGCTAATAAGAGGGGAGCTAGCTGAGTGGAGAATTTCTTATAAAATTCACAGGGTAGCCATCAGGGCCTGCTGCTTTCCCACTCTGAAGTGACTTTATAGCTTTTAATAATTCTGATAGCGCCAGAGGTTTATCCAGTTCCTCTGCACTAAAAGTATCTATTGGTGGTATCTGTAATGTATCTTGAAATGCATTAGATTGTGTGTTGTCTTCTTTAAACTCAGTAGAATATAAGGATTTATAGTAGTCTCTAAATGTGTGCATTATATTTTTATGGTCAATGATTTTATCTCCGTTCGTGTTGGTGAGTGCTGGGATTGCAATGCGAAGTTCTGGCTTGTGGATTTGTTGCGCTAAGATCTTATTAGCTTTCTCTAAATGTTCATAGTAATAATGTCTTGATTTAAAAATGAGTTGTTCAGTTTCTTTAGTTGTTAAGAGGTTGAGCTCTGAATGCAGAGCCTGCCTTTTCCTATGAAGAGCCTCACTTGGACACCTGGCATGTTCTTGATCTATTCTAGTAATTTCACTGGTTAGCTCTGATACCTTCTTGGTTTCTAATTTATTTCTGTGGGAAAGATACGAGATAATCTGTCCTCTTAAGAAGGCCTTTAGACTTTCCGAGAGTATTCCTCCAGAGACCTCTGAGGATGTATTTGTGTCTAGAAAGAAACTGATTTGTTTTGATTTAAATTCTGTACAGTTCTTGTCTGCTAACAGAAGACGCTTTCTGCGAGATGAGTATGTGGGGCACTGTGATTTTAGCTCCAAACTCAGAGGGGCATGGTCAGAAATAACAATAGCGTCGTACTTGCAAGATTTAATCTTAGGCAAGAAATTATTGTCTATTAAGACATAATCAATTCTTGAGTAGCAATGATGCACTGGTGAGTAGAAGGAATACGTTCTTGAGTTTGGGTTTAGAAACCTCCAGGGTTCTGATAAGTTGTGGTCCGTTAAAAATTGTGTAATTGTCTTTGCAGTGTTAAATGTCATCATCCATGTGACAGGAGACCTATCTACGAGTGGATTTAAAACACAATTAAAGTCCCCAGCCATTATATTTTTATGTGTGTTCACATGGGGAATGGATGCAAATACATTTTGCATGAATTCCCTATCATCGACATTGGGTGCATAAACATTTATAAAAATCATTTACAGTTAAATAAATTGCCCATGACAATCACATATCTCCCTTCAGGATCAGATATTACATCTGATACTACAAGTGAGACTGTTCTATGTATAAGAATTCCCACACCTCTAGTTTTCTGTGTAAAGCTGGAATGGAACATTTGGCCAGTCCAGTCTATTTGCAGCCGGAACCAATCCTTGCTTAGTAAGTGGGTCTCCTGTAAAAAATACTGCTTTAGCATTTAGACCTGTTAGGTGAGAGAGTACTTTCTTTCTCTTTAATTCGTGATTCAGGCCTTTAACATTCCAGCTCACAAAGTTAACTGTCCCATCATGGAGACATTGATTCTGAATTTTTGATGTCATTTTGTAGTATTAACTAAAAGTGAGACAGCTTTAACCTTAATTTCCAATTTTTCCACGAGTTATTGCCATGCAGCCTATTGTTATATTGGTAATTATAATTATAAGGATTGAAAGGATAGATTAGAGATACCTTGCTCTCTTTCTCCCCCCCCCCTTATCCCCCCACTCTCCATTTTGCCTCCCCACTTGAGGCTGGACCCCACTTCACAAAGTCCCAGTCCTCTGACATACCTTAGAGACAGAGCATGTTAAAAAAAAATCAGGCCCCCCACCAGCGGCATCTATTGCCAATAAAGTCTAAATACTGTAAGCATAAAATATAATCTTCAACAGTCTTGAAATATTAAGATAGTAAACCCAGGGAATTGTGTTAAAAAGTGGCCCTGGATAAGCATAGTAAACCCTAATGCAATAATAACAATAACAATAAACCAAGGATATGATGTTAAACAGTCTCCTTTAGAATAATAAAAAGAAAAAAAAAACCTACTTTAATTTCTTCCACACATATTCATATAATCTATATATATAATTCACTAAGCAGCCGCAAGACAGAGACCATGGGATACGTACGACAGAGCCGCGCCCGCCAACTCACAGAGCCCTGCCTACCACCTCTAAGACCATGGGATACGCATGACAGAGCCCCGCCCGCCAACTCTAACCCTCCTCCCGTGTCCACCCTCGCTCTCGAGGCATGCGCACTGCCTGCTCATGTGCTCGCACGCAACACCTCACCAAACACAGCCTCAGTCACTTTTGTCTCTGCTGCGGTCCACATGCACCTCTGAGCCACGTTGACTTTTCATTGTTCATTTTGGTTCCGGCTGCTTTTCCATATATATAATCGACCAAGTCGCCCGACCATGGGGAATGCATGACAGAGCCCCTGCCAACTCTAACCCTCCTCCTGCGTCCACTCTCGCTCTCAAGGCATCGACTTCTCAACTGTCACCCCGGAACAACTCAGTACGTAAGCTATATAAAGCGTCACCAACGAAGACTCGCTACACCCTAATGAACAAGTACTGAAACTTATCCCTACCGATGAAGTAACTTTCACCAGCACTGACTCCATCATCACAGACGATCCCGCAGATCAACTTTCATTCCCCGAAGAATTTCTTAACAGTCTTACTCCCACTGACATGCCTCCGCATAAACTCAAAATTAAAATTGGTTCAGTCATCATGCTTCTTAGAAACCTCATGCCAGCAAGAGGTCTCTGTAATGGCACTAGACTGATTGTTACCAGCATTCACCGCAATGTACTGGAGTGTAAGACTATCGCAGATGCTACCTCACAAACTGTCCTTATTCCCCGGATTTCCCTGACCTTATCAGATTCAAATTTGCCTTTTACTTTTACACGCATACATTTCCTGTTAGATTGGCCTTTGCAATGACAATTAATAAGACACAGGGCCAAACTTTCAAAAAGATATGCCTGTATCTGCCAAAACCAGTTTTCAGTCACGGACATTTGTATGTTGCTCTCTCCAGAGTTCCATCTTTTCATTCACTCACAGTCGTATCTTCAAACCCACCCCATTTGGACAGCTGTGTCTTTCAGGAAGTGTTCACCCATCAATAAATAATTATGTGGTGTATGCTACGCCGCGGGTTGGCCAGTAATTAAAACATAAACAGAAAGTGGCGGAGAAGAGAGAAGGATGTATAATTATGATACCAGTATCATTGCAAGCGGATCAGACAGCAGGTATTATCTTCTTGCCATGCCATGACAGGATGTGACTCACTATCGTATTTCAGAAAAGTGTCGGGATCAGCTTTCTTAATTCCTTTTCTGCTTCTTCTGTGACAGAGAAGAAGTAATATTTGTCTTGAATATCCATTTTCAGTTTGACAGGATACAAGAGGCTGTATCTGATATCGGCTTTCCGTAACCGCTGTTTAATGTTGTAAAAAGCAGCACATTTAGCAGCTGTTGAGGGTGAGAAATCAGGGAAAATACGAATGTGGTTATTTTCAAATACAATCTTTTGTTTCTGTCTGAGAAGTGACATTACATTTTAATTAGAGCAGCCAGTCAGTGTGTAGCGTAAATGAGAGGGCGGTGTGAAGGTTGGGGAGGAGGCGGAGACTGGCGGAGTGGGGGTGTTGGGCAGTTATGACCAAACATTAAAGAGGTTAGGGGTTTGTACCGTGTTAGCCATTATTGATGCAATGTGAAGTCAAGTAAAGTGACACCTTTTATTGGCTAACGTAAAAGATTACAATATGGAAGCTTTTGAGGCAACTCAGGCCCCTTCTTCAGGCAAGATGTAAAGACTGAAAGTCTTTATATTTAAGTTAACTATAAAAAGCTCTATGCTTTGTTTTGTGTGCCAAGTCAATTCTGCTCCCACTTGCCCACTACACCCTTAGTATCTTTACCTGCTGTCCGGTGACTCGCCTCTCAGGTGTTAGAAAAACACAACTCAAAGTAGAAGAAGCAGCAGAAACATTCGAACCTTGAAATGTGTTTATCTTCCAGCTGAGAAATTGAGTTTTAAATGTTCTTCTTTACAGAACCCCTCAGCTGTAATGAGCACCTGGATTGGTCAGAATTGTTAAAGGCCATTAGAAGTGTAAATGATACTCAAAACCCAAAGAACCCCCTCAATAACTCCTGCTAGCTGCCATTTTCACACAGCTACTCGTCCAATGCATTTCTTAGTGCAATTGTCATTACAGATACTGTAGAGGGGCCCAACCACACTGCCTCCTACAGATTTTGGGACTGCTAATACTTTAGCTAAATGTCCTCTGCTCTTCTCATAGTTCTTGTATCATGTTTTTTTAACTCACTAATATGTCTCTCTTGTGCTAGAAGAACATTTCTCGCTGCAAATTAAACAGACAGGCTCCCTGTGATCCCCGGTTGAAACAGAAGCTCTCCCCTCTCTTGCCTTTGGGGTGGTCACCTTTTCATCAATTTTCTCTCCATTCTTTGATTTTCAAACTCAGGAGACATTCTTTCTTCGTCTTTCTGACTCAACTAGCTGCTCTACTAACTGTCATTGTATGCCCCCTAATTTTTCTGGTGATGTTTGATGTAATGTGGCCTGTAGTGCCCCCTATAGTAATGGTGTGGGCTTTCATGTCACATTCTGATTGGTGTGTTTTATTATCTTTTTGTAATCCGCACTCAGGACAACAAAGTCAGCTGATAGTTTAGACCATGAGAGGCTGTAATGTCCTGGTGGTCATGTGAAGAAAGTCCCTGAACAGCGGCAAGAGATTTTAATACAAATTAAGCCTTCCAAATAAATTATTTACCATTTCCACTGTGGATTTGAATTCAAATACAAATCCTGTCCGAGTTGCAACTCTTTGCCTGAGATAAACTAGAGGCAATGGAGGAGACATGTCAGCCATAGTGGTACGAGTATGGAGAGAAGAGGTGAAAGGAGCCACAAGGCAGCTTGAGACTGAAGTGTTTTTATTGATTCAGCTGAGGGGTCCACTTCAGCAGCTTTTATCACAACATGGATGTCTTCTGTTCAGCCACGCCTAACATAAGAACAGTTGAGTCCATGAAGGAGTTGAGATTGATGTGTATTTACTTGATCACAGGCAGGTATACCAGACTGACTTTTGATCCCCTGATGTCCACAGCTCCTTCATCACACTCCTTCTTTCTTTCCTCACTGCAGCTTTGACCCTGACGTTTTCTGAAGTTATTAATGGATTCTCTCATGAAGATCTCCTCAAGATCACGGAGTACTACAAGCCCCAGCTGGCCTACGTGATGAACTTCGACATCAGCAGTGTCTTGCAGCTCCTAATCAACAAGCGCATCCTCACCAATGATGAGGCAAAGGTAGGCTATCTCTCTTTGACTGGTTTATACTGGTCTTTGGGCTCTTCCTGTTATAATATGTCATTGACATTCCTGAAGATTAGATGGGTGGCAGTAGACCTGAATTTAAATGACACCATTGGATCCTGAGAGGTAGCAAGGACTGGCAATTGAGTAGATGTGCAGGTCTATGTGGATGTCACGCCTGGGAGGTAAAGTCACACCAACAGGTGGCTTTATGAAGCAGGCAGGCTGTGACTGTAAGAACATAACACAAGTTTAGACAAAAGAAGGCCATTTGGGTCAACATGGCTCATCAAGCCCGAGTCATTTAACTGTCTGGAGGGTCCCAATGGGCTGCCATCAACCACACTGCTTAGTGTTGTCCGTGGCTCTCTGTGTGAAGTCAAACGTCCACATGTTTATATGAAATTCACCATCAATGGTTTTCAATGGCATTCTAGTTGAACAAATAATGTTAAAGTAAAAGCTGCTGTCCACCAAACTCAGTCCCTTCACCACTTTAAATACTTTCATCATGTCTCCTCCAAATCTCTTTCTGGTTCAACAAAAGAGATTCAGCCCACCAGACCTTGGGGCAGCTGAGCTACTGGCTAAACCAACAAGATACTGTGGGCAGAGTTTGAGACCACTTTAGAAAAAAAGGGCCCATTAGATATGATCTTCTTTTGAACCAACAGTAAAAGAAATTGACAAGAATCAAAATGTGTTTGAACAAAGTGTTGAATTCTGGGATGTAAAACAGACATGCAAATGTAAAGTGAACTTTAAGAACAAAAGTGATCATCTACATACAGCATAATAATTCTGTTAGACTTCAGCACAGCATTTGATTCTGTCAAGTGTGATATTCTACTGCCCAGAATGGAGATCTGCCCTCCAGTGGTTTAAGTCTCATGTGACTGATGGGCCACAGCAGGTCCAGCTCAGCGCCAGTCACACCAGGATGTCCTCACAGCTCTGTCCTCGGCCCTCTGCTGTTCTGCATCTACATGCTTCACAGTGGCCATGCTATTTGTAGCTTTGGACTGGGTTGTCATTTTTATGCTGATGCTCCTGTCTTCCCCCTAAGGTCCACTGAGCTTTGCTGGGCCTCAAACTAACCTGTGCTCTTTGGGTGACAGAGCCTTTATCTTTATACTAAGCAGACTGTGGAATGACCTCCCTAAATGAAAGAGTTCACCTGGCTGCTTTCATTCTTTTACAAAAACAACTTCAAACACATTTGTCCAGGTAGGCATTTAACTTTGAAATACATGGTGCCTGGTGATGCCCATATATTGTAAGGATTGTCTTTGAAAAAAAGAAAGATGAGCAATAGACTGTGCATCAGTATAATTACGTTGATAAAGTCCTTTCAGGCGGGATTCTACTGACTGCTGGCTTCTTGGTCATGTTGGTTCTTATGGAGTCTTTGAGTGAAAGAGGTGGGGTTATGAGCAGAAGTGGAAGTGACATCACAGTTCTTTGTGCGTTTGATCATCTGTGCTAAGGATGGTAAAAGGAAAAGAATGCGAATGACAGTGCCACCTTCCAGCTTGGCATGAAATTACTATTGTTAAGTTAACTCTGAAACTTTGACAGTGGTTAGTTAACTGGTGTCTCATATTAGCTTAGAATAACTTCAGGTTTTCAGTAGGGATACTAAAGCTAATTTATCAGTTGTCCACATTTGACTGGTATAACTTACTAACAATAGCCATTAAGCCACAGTATAAAAGAAAATGTACCTCTTTTGGCATAAAGCAGACATTATATGGCCTATGAGGGAGACAGACGAGGGGAAAGACAATCAACATTTAATAGGAGAAGGCAGTGTTGGTATGAATGAAAGAGCAGGCACAGGCCTTTCTAAAGGTGCACTGAAACATCATGATGTCTGAGAATGAAAGGGCAGCACCAGTGAAGAAGAGGAGGAGGGCTGTCTAATGAAGGTGGTGCATACTTTTAAAGAACAGCTCGGTTGGCTTAAGAAAAACAAACTCTTTAAATTATAAGGACATCTCTATACTGAAGTAAAGCTTACTTTGATTGACATTGAGTTGATCTGCATGATAAGAGGAATGAACTGGTGGCCAAGGCTTCAGGCATCACAAATGGTGGCAGCGGTGCCTCAGTCCATTGTTTGGTGGGGCGTCTTGTAGGTCGTAGGCTGAGGATGAACAAGGCAAGTGAGGAGACCACAGCAGGATTGAACCATGCAAATAGATTATTAACAACAGTGTCGTTGTACAAAAGGTGCAAATAAAGAAACCCATAATGAATAATGAAATAAATAAATGTGCCCTTAAAAACAAAAGGTTATCCAGCCATAAAAGTAATAAATAAAAGCACATTAAAAACCACAAGAGAAATGTCCAAACAGTCCTTCGCAGAGCAGCAGCCCATCCAGCAAACTCCATACAGTCTGTGGATCAGGCCTCGTCGCGTCATGGCCACTCACCCAATGAACCCAATGCCACTCATTACTTTCCTCATCCACTCCTTCCTCACGCGTCTTTGTCACCATTTTTAAGTTTTCAGTCTCCCTCAGGTGTCTCCCTGCCTTTCCTACACCACACTGAGAGTCTGGGTATTTCCACTGTTTCCGGACTCCTGGGCTGTCGGTCTTTGTTACCATTGTCCCCGGACTCTGCACTGGCCCACTGTCATCCCTGCGATGGCCCTGCTTTTTCAGAAGGCACATCCATATCATTATGTTGACCATTTCTCCAATTACTCGCTTTCACCCTGAACTTCCTGGTCTCCCTCTTCATCGATCGATTGCTCCAGTTGCTTTATCTCCTCTCACTGTCTCTCCATTTCTTTTTTTATTTAGGTGCATTCTTTTTAAACTTCAAGCAGAGCTGTACTTAATTAGTTAGTTATTAATTAGTAGTTGTGTTGCCTGCGTGTTACACGTTACACGTATGTCAGCATGACTCCTCTCAATCAGTGTGTCTACTCAGCCCCCCGAGTATATTAACACCTGAATATTAATAAAAACTGAGGGCACAAAACATGAAACATGCGGTCAAATAAATGTGAGAATTCCTGAAGTTTCTTAAGCAGATTCAAGTGAGTTGCCTCGGAATATCTGTCTACTTGTTGTTAATTCCAAACAAATTGACAACCAAGACGAGATTTTGTATTTTTTAAACAGCCACAAATAAGAGTGGGGAATGGAGAAAATATAACATAATGGAGAATCTGGCTTAGGTCAGAAATCCGTAAGAAGCACACCGAACCCTGATGTCATGGCACAATAGGCAAAATAAAAGTCAAATTTTAACAAAAACAAGAAAGGCTCTTCATAATAACTAAGATTCTTTTCATTATTCAAAATGGCACACGTCTTCTCAGTCTTGGCATTAGCTACAACAAACAGGTCCACCTGTTTAGAAAAATAAGCCCACACACCCAGTAGAAAGACTTCCTGTGCTTACTTATTGGCAGAGGCTCATCACACTGACACCAGCTATTCCTCCATGGTCCTGAGCTGTGCTGGATTGCAGTAAACCAGCTGTTGAACCAGGGAGGGTTTTGACAGATGACGAACTCAGAGATTATGGCATTCAGTGATGACAAGTTGAAAACAATCAACCCCTCATAATTTTTCCAAAATCTACCGGTCTAACACTCCCTTGAGTTCCTTAAAATGAATACATAAGTTCTTTCACCTGAGTGTTCCTTCATCCTAACAAACAGAGGGCTATGAGCCTGGACCTTAGGAATGTCCTATAAGTCCAAAGGGAGTTCACTTCTCTGATTTGTTACTGGAATGATGCTGAGTGCTTTAGATGGCTCCACTAACCAGGACAACAAATCGGACACCACATTTCTAAATCCGTTTCAACGGTGCATCTGGAAAGGAAATTGTACTCTTAAAACCCTCCCGGTTAGTTCAGAGGATGTCCTTGGCCAAGTAAATGTCAGAGCACAGTGGTCAGTGATGACATCAAACATGGTTCTCTATAAACACTCCTAATCCATTGTGGAATAATTCATCTCCAGAGCCCACTGATTATGAAGCACATCCTTGCACTGAATTAGAATGGCGCCCCTAGCCTGAGGTCAATAGCATCGGTTTGGACCTCGAAGAAGAGCTGAGGATCTGGCTGGGCGAGTGTAGGTCGATTTTATTACAAGGTTTTAAGCTTCTAGAAAGTCTTCTGACATGAATAACACCACTGCCATGAGACTCCTTTTCTGATAAACTGTTACAAAGGGGTCACAAAGTCAGGCACACAGGAAAAAAATTGTGGAACATCTCTGTCATTTCCAAAAAATGCTGTAACCTTTTACCTCAGTAGGTTCAGGATAGTTTTGATAGCCTCCATCTTCTCTCTGTTCAGAACCCCTGCATCAGACACCACAAGCCCAAGGAAAATATGTTGTTTTTGCAGGAAACAACATATTCAGACAAAGATGAGCCCATCCCAGTGTAGAGAAAACCAAGTTGAGGTCTCACGAGTGTTGGTGCAGGTTTAGAGAAAAAATGATGATATCTTCTATATACACTGTGGTCCCCGGCCGGCGAGAGGAGGGCTTGTGCCTCCTCCAGACCGCGAGGGGGCGTCCGTCCTGGTTATGTTGGAGGCCTCGGGTAAGGGGCTTGGAAGCCCAGCCCAGGGGACCTCCGGGCCACCGCCAGGCGGCGCCCCGATGCCGGTTTATCCCGTGTGGTCCTTGGCCGGGCAGGAGCCCGGCCGGGACGCCTTGGAGGACCAGAGGAGGGCGTGTGCCTCCTCCAGACCGAGAGGGGGCGTCCGGCCCTGGTTATGCAGGAGGCCTCGGGTAGGGGGCTTGGAAGCCCGGCCCCAGTGCCTTATCATCCCAGGAAGTGCCGGGGGGAAGACGACAGGGGACACCCGGACGGCTTCCGGGTGCGCAGTTGGCACTCTGCCACACAGGTGTGGCCAAGTCTAATTGCCGGGAAGCAGCTGGAGCCCATCCAGGTTCCTATAAGAGGGGCCGCCTCCCTCCAGTCATTGGTGGATGTCGGGAGGTAGTTGGCAGAGCTGGAGAGAGGACAGGAGGCGGCCAGAGGAAAGGCACAAGGACTGTGAGCCCTGGACTTTGGGGGAATCGGTGCAAGAGGCACTGGGGGTGCACGTGAGCACAAAACATTGTAAATAATTGTAAATAAACAGTGTGTTGGGTGAACTTAAGATGTCCGTCTGTGTGTGTCCGGGCCAGCTTTCACAACACATAACAGGATTTTGCAACAAATCCCCTCAAAACCTGCCCTGTTAACCTTTGAAAAGTGGCCCAAAGGGCATCACACAGAAATGGAAGAATCCCTCTGACGTCACTACTGCGTTTCTTTCTATGCTGTTCTCGTCCATCTCTAACTGCCAACATCTCAATTATAAAGTGCAGAGAGCTAAAAATCAGGCATGGATTCTCAAACATTATGTACCAAAGACACGGCGTAGACATCCAGGTGTATTTTAGTATTTAATGCCCATGCTTACACAAAACCTATAGGTGCCATTAGGCTTTGGGATTAAAACTACAGGTTACTCTCTGAGGAAGAAGATCTCAAAATGCCTTCCTTTTACACTTTAGTTACACTGAATTTTATGATTTGATTTTTCTTGAGAGAAACTCTCTGTGCCGTTTTTGTGAAGGGTTTCTAGGCCGTCTGTAACACCCACTTGGTTCATTTAGTAACATGAAAAGTGTCACTGATTCACATAAATGACAATCAGTGCTGATATACAGTACGTTACAATGAAAAACATTTGGGAACACAATTGAGTATTCAACCCTAAATTAAACTGATAAATACACCCCTGAAATACCAGGGAGGACATGAAACGTGACAGGCTAGCTTTCTTAGATTGTGAAATTTCCATCAACAATGGGGGACATTTAAAAGTTCATATGTACTGTACACCAACGCATACGGATCAGTATTTACGGTTTGACTCTTACCATCCACTAGATCACAAAATAGGTGTCTCTACAACACAGAGCAAACACCATACCCACAGACACAACGTCCAGGGAAGCAGAAGAACATCATATGAAAAAGGCCTTGAGTAAATGTGGTTATCCCAGCTGGACTTTTGTCAAAGCAGGGAAGTCACCTAAAGAATGATCTAAACAATCCAGGAGAGAGAAAGGACAACCGCTGCCTAAGTGAAAACCTTTAGTGATCCCTTAGGTGATAGGAGAATTGCTACAGCTGAGACGCATTTTTTCAAAACACCAGGGGCCTCATGTATAAACGGTGCGTACGCACAGAAATGTTGCCTAAGAACTTTTCCACGTTCAAATCGCGATGTATAAAACCTACACTTGGCGTAAAGCCACGCACTTTTCCACGGTACCTCATGCCTTGTCGTACGCAAGTTCTCCGCTCGGTTTTGCAAACTGGCAGCACCCAGCATCAAAGCAGTGCTACTGTTCTTGTGTGATTACTCATTATTTTCATGACGCGGCTTTATAAATACACAGAAACTAACCGCATATTGTTTATTAGTGTAATGCATCTGATTGTAATTAACTCGTTAACAATATAATGGTCCAGGGAACAGCCATAGTATTCCAAATGCCATAACTGCTTTAGCGTTGTTAGTCTGACATCTCCTTCTTCTTCTTCTTTCAGCTCCTCCCGTTAGGAGTTGCCACAGCGGATCATCTTTTTCCATATTTCTCTCACTGCACCACTCAGAGTATTTATATCACTGTATCTGAGTGTGAATCACAGCAGCAGCTGATCGGAAAGAGAATTATCGGTATATGGCATTAATCACACGCTGTCTCTGCCACGGCAAAACGTTTCAAAGCCTTTCCTGTACGGACCTCGCGGTTTAAAACAGTTTAATCCCAAGAAGTTTAAATGCAGCCAATCAAGTGCTCCTTGTAGAACTGTTTGTACTTATAAGTACAATCATCCCACTGTAAACTTGCACTACAGTTATAATATCGCACAACCTGAGCCACTTTATAAAGCGCGTATTTACATATGATGACGATATCATTTTTAAGGTGAAATGCAGCAAAATATGTTTGTTAAATTATACAGATAAAACTTTAACTTCATTTAAATAATCTATATTCTTCACTGGGAGTGTCTTTAAGGATAGAATAATTAAACATGTACTACGAAGATATTTCAATGTTCTTTAAACGTTTTGAAGAATCGGCGCTAAGCTTACAGATGGCTTAACGTCTATTACAGAGCTGATTGTATGGCGATCGGTTACTTGGGGAAAGAAAAGCACTGACTGCAGTGACGGCTCCGCCAATATATATTGAATATAAAACAGAAAGAGAAAATAACAACACAGCTAAAAACGCAGCGACAAATTTCGGCAAAAGTTAAATGCTTGTATCATGAGCACGAGGCGGCTAGTGTCTGCAACATACGTGGCCATCCACCGTGCATGACATTGGCGGGCGAAGGAGCCACCGATTCTTCCTCTGCCCAGTGCCACCACAAGCCTAGAGCCGCCCCTGAGTACTGCTGCAATAAATTATTTCATTGAAGTGAAACATGTTTAATAACGTGCTTTAACTCCTATCATCATGAAAATGACATCACGTATACATCTCAGTATTTTAGTTATTCAGAGAGCTGTAATATCACGAATGTAATTGATTCTGTGTCCAGTTGGAGGAAGAGAGCTGGTTTAAGAAGCAAGTAGTGATTCACACACATAGAGCACATAGAAGATCAAATACAAAACAAAGCATTTAACGTGCTACTTTAATTACGATGTGATTTTAGAAACTGGTTAATTAAACAATTTTAAGATGAATTTTATGATGTTCTACTTTAATGACAAAATAAACTACGTGATTAAAGTGGAAATGTCGAGATTGAAGTGGACATTTCGTGCTTCTTCCCCACCGTGTGGCTTTTTTCTCTGTACCCTAATAAGCTTTCATATGACACTCAGACAGTGGGCTTACAACTCGGCTTTCCACGGCGACTTTGATATGTGACTTCTTTTTTATTTCCGGCACTGTGCGATTTTGTGGATGTGAGATTTTATGTTTCTCCAACACGCTATGTCACTCGATCAACTTCCTTTTGTTGATTATACCACGGCTTATTTGAACAAATAGTATGTTTTTCCTTTGCCTCCACTTGGTATTTGCTGAAATTCTTATGTTTTCCCCCCGTGCTTTTCCCATTGTCTTTTCACAGAAGGCTGCGCTTAAGGGCGATTTATATTGATTTGCATATTCAAATAGGCGTAATTCTGGGAGGATTTGGGGCGTTACATAATGCGCGTGCACGAGCGTTAGTTTTCACGCTGATCGGGATTTATGTAGCGGAATAACGTGGAAGTTGGAGTACGCACATATTCCTGCATCTGGATTTTTCTGTGCGTAAGCACATTTCGGCTTTTGTGCTTACGCCATGTTATAGTGCGAGTTCTATGCACGGCGTTATACATGAGGCCATGTATAAATGGTGTGTATGCACAAAAATGTTGCGTAAAAATGTTTCCACGCTCAAATCACGATGTATAAAACCTAAACTTGGCATACAGCTATGCACATTTCCACGGTACCTCATACCCTGGCGTACACAAGCTCTGCGCTCAGTTTTGCAGACTGGCGGCACCCAGCGTCAAAGCAGTACTACTGTTCCTGTGTGGATTCCTTTTCTTTTTTAGATCCACATCCCTGACGTGGCTTTGTAAATACATTGAAATTAACCGCATATTTTTTTATTAGTTTAATGCATCTGACTGTAAATAACCTGTAACAATATAATAGTATACAGAATGGTCAAACTATTCTAAATTCCATAGCTGCTTTAGCGTTGTTACTCTCACTGTACCTTCTTTTTCTTCTTTCAGTTGCTCCCGTTAGGGGTTGCCACAGCGGATCATCTTTTTCCATATTACTCTCACTGCACCACTTGGAGCAGCTGATCAGAAAGAGAATTATCGGTATACAGCATCAAGCACACGCTGCCTCAGCCATGTTTCCTATTTGAATTGTTTCTCACATGGCAAACGCTTCAAACCTTTCCTGTACGGACCTCACGGTTCATCCCAAGAGCTCTAAACGCACTCAATCAGTCCATCAACTGCTCCTTGTAGAACTGTTAGTACTTATGAGTACAATCACCTCACTGTAAACTTGCACTACAGTTATAATATTACACAACCTGCTCCACTTTATAAAGTGCATATTTACATATGATGACGATATCATTTTTAAGATGAAATGCAGCAAAATATGTTTATTATATTATACATATAAAACTTTAACTTAATTTAAATAATCTATATTGTTAATAATTAAAGGACATGGTGTCGCTAGGCTAGCAAGGATCTGGTGCTTCGTTCATGGATTGTTCCTGCCTCGCACTGTATGCTTCACTGGGACTGGCGTGAAGAATAGAATAATTAAACATGTACTATGAAGATATTTCAATGTTCCTTAAAAGCTTTGAAGATTCAGCGTTGTAAGCTTACAGATGGCCACCGTGTTCCCATGTTTAATAACATGCTTTAATTCCTATCATCATGAAAATTATATCAAGTATACATCTCAGTATTTTAATTATTCAGAGAGCTGTAATATAAAGTACAGTAATCCCTCGCTATATCGCGCTTCGACTTTCGCGGCTTCACTCTATCGCGATTTTTTTCTCATACACGCACGCCACTACATGCACTTTCTGAGAATTTTTATCTAAGCCCTACGATGGCTCCTAAACGTGCTGCTTTTTCTAAGCCTTCTGAGAAGAAAACTAAGCGCCGGAGGAAGATGCTTACTATCCAGAAGATGGTGAAACTCTTGTATATGATTAAAGATGGCAATACCCTACAAAAGCCTCCTCACGCATGTGAAAAAACAGCGCCAGCAACTGCCTATCAAGATGTACTTCAGCCGCACACCCAGACACCCACTGCCTACTCCTAGTACTTCTTTAGCGGAAGAAGACAACAACGCACCTGCTGAAGATACTGCACCACCTCTGAAGACTCTCCTACTGAGGTCGTGCCTTCATAGGTTAGTGGTTGTGTGCAATTAAATGTACAGTACAATAATAATCTACTATAGAAAAGCGTTCGGGATTGTCCTTCTGTCCCATGAGTGCAAAGCGTAGTGGTATTCCGCTTATTACAGACTTACTACTTGCGGCCTGAGGTACGAAGTCGACGCGATGTGAGCAGAGTTCTGGTACTCTCATCGTTCCCTTGCTTTTGTGCGCGATGCGCTGGAAAAATAGAAAAAATTATGTCTCTGGAAATAATTAATGTTGATGGAGTACAAATGCCTCACCGCGTAGTAAATATCAGGGGAGATGGTGCTTGCTTATTCTCATCTATAGCTTATTTAGTGCATGAAACTCCATCTTTAGCGGTACAGAATCGGGCTGACATTGTACGACTTTGGACAGGCACTTGAAGGGATAAAAAAAAAAGATGTTATGAATGGACACTTTGATGTTCTCATTCTCTACACTTACATGCCTGATGTACACATGGAGCGCACAATAATTGAAGATAAAAGTCGTCACTTTAAAAGGCGAAAGCGCCTAGTAATATGATATTTGTAACGTCTAATATGTCTTATTTTCTCTTATTTTGTCTAATATATTGAGTAATACGAGTGTAATGGTGACTAAAGTGTGTTGTTTCATGTCTAGAGGGCTCTAATAATGTTAAAAAACGTATTTAGAAGGTCGTAAACAGGTTTTCTATACTCTAACTGCGAAAATATTTGATTTATAAATAAAGAATCCTACTTCGCAAAAAATTCATTTATCACGGTAGAGTCTGGAACGGATTAACCTCGATAAACGAGGGTTCACTCTATCTATCTATCTCGTATCTATCTATCTATCACGAATATAATGGATTCTGTGTCCTGTCAGAGGAAGAGAAAGCCCTTTTAAGAAGCACATAGCGATTCGCACACAGAGCACATAGAAGATCAAATACAAAACAAAGCATTTAACGTGCTACTTTAGTTACGATGGGATTTGAGAAACTAGTAAATTAAACAATTTAAACGGTTCTACTTTAATGACAAAATACACTTTGTGATTAAAGTGGAAATTTCAAGATTAAAGTTGACATTTCATGCTTTTTTCCCCACCATGTGCCTATTTTTTTTTTTTCTCTGTACCCTAATAAGCTTTCCTATGACACTCAGACCGTGGGCTACGACTCGCCTTTTCACAGTGACTTTGATATCTGAAAGTTATAATGTGAATTCTACACAAGGCGTTATGCATGAAGCTCCAGGTCTCGGTGGCTTTCAAACTCCAAAACACGCTACGGCAAAAATTGGTCCACCCCTAGGACCGGGTGCCCCAGCACAGACAGAGTAATATACTTTACGCAGTTAAGTGCCAAGAGGATTGCCGTCAATTATACATTGGGGAAACCAAACAACCACTGGCGAAGCGGATGGCACAACACAGAAGAGCTACCTCGTCAGGCCAGGACTCCATAGTCTATTTACACCTACAGGACAGTGGTCACTCTTTCAGTGATGAAGATGTGCACATCCTGGACAGGGAGGAACGCTGGTTTGAGCGAGGAATCAAGGAGGCCATTTACGTGAAAAAGGAACAACCATCTCTGTGTATGTCAGTAGTGTTTTGAAACAGTGGAACTTGAAATTACAGGGAATTCTCAGATGTGGCGGGATAAAAGCTGACACATAAACGTGGATGAATCAGTTCCACATCCACAATTATTCCCAGTCAACTACACGTCTTTATCTGAAAACAGCGTCTGATCGGGGTTTGTGGGGGCAGGGAGGTGTTGTGGGAGCGTGAACATGAGTAAGAGAATAAAACTAAAAAAAAAAGACGCTAACTTTAAAATTTACAATAAATTTACAGCTGCTGTTACAGACGCAAATAAAATGTATGTTTTTATTGTATAATATTAACAGTAAGAGCATCTCTCTACTCAAAATGGTAAACCTGAGAAGCTGCTAGCATCCATCCCAGAAGCTCTTAATTGGGAGTAGTATAGGCCAAGGAACTTCTGTCAAACTGTCAATCAAAGATGATTGATGACCTTAAGACCCGCCCCAACTCATCTGGTTGGTGGACTTAAATGATGGCCCTGCCCCTATACCTGATTGGTGGATTTAAAGGATGCTCTCCGCCCCCTATCGGTGGATTGGTGAATGACCACCTGCCCCGAACCCCTGACTCCACCTGATTGGCCAAGGTAAGTATCAAGAGCATTTTGATTTTGTTTGCCCCACCTGCATCCACCTGCTTGGCCACCTGTTGGCTGGCCCACACTTCCCAGCCCCTTCTCCAGAAGACATGCTCCTGCCGGCCAGATCTACCTTATAGCCATTCCTGCATATACTGTGTTGGGTCATATCTGTCTATCTATCTATCTATCTATCTATCTATCTATCTATCTATCTATCTATCTATCTATCATTTTAAAATATCTATCTAACCTTTGCTTTATCATTTGTAAATGCTTTGTTTATCTAAATCAATCAGCTTTCCATCTCACAGAAAATCCTCAAGCAGCAGTGAATCAGGTTTCCCACAGAAAGACAAGCTGCCCTGCTTTTAGCAGCCCCTGCTCTCTCTCTCTCTCTCTACACACTTGACACATGAGCTCGGAGCTGACAGACTCTGCGCACCCTCGAGTACAAGCTGGCCAGTGGCTGTAGCTGGAAGCTGCAACCTGTGTGAGCCCAGGCTTGCTGCAAAACGTATGCGATCTGTCATAGAGCTGGAAACTGACAGGCCCCTGCTGTGTGAGTCCCGGTGCGAGCTCGCCTGCAAACAACTGTGTGTAATCTCCCACCCCCACCCCCGCTGGCTGACCCCCTGAGCGCTCGCCTGCAAGCAGCTGTCTGCAAGCTCCAGGCTCGTGAGTGCATATTCCCTCTGTCCATGAGACGCACGGTTTGTGCTTAACTTTTCAAGGTAAACCACGAGATAACTATTTTGGATATAAGCCTTTTAAAAATCACACAGAATTACTAGATGCTATAAAGTCACTCCAAGGCGGGAAAGCAGCAGGCCCTGATGGCTACCCTGCAGAATTTTACAAGAAATTCTCCGCTCAGCTAGCTCCCCTCCTATTAGCAACATTTACAGAAGCCAGAGATAACCAATCTCTTCCACAAACCTTTCGCCAAGCACTAATCACTGTTTTTCCAAAACAAAATAAGGACTTATTACAATGTGCATCATACAGACCAATTTCACTTCTGAATAACGACGTTAAAATACTCTCTAAAATCATAGCAGAAGGATGGAGAAAGTGCTCCCTCGGTAATATCACAAGACCAAACTGGATTTATTAGGGGCCGGCACTTATCTTCAGATCTTCGACGCCTGTTTAACGTAATATACTCACCAACTAAATCAAACACCCCAGAAGTATTATTATCATTGGATGCAGAAAAAGCATTCGACATGATTGAATGGAAATACCTTTTTACTACATTGGAGAAGTTTGGGTTTGGCCCAAACATTTGTGCATGGATTAAATTACTGTATACTAACCCAGAAGCTTCAGTTTGCATCAATAACATTTGCTCAGACTACTTTAAACTAGAACGTGGCACTAGACAAGGATGCCCTTGTCACCGCTGCTGTTTGCGATTGCCATTGAACCACTGGCAATACATTGTCGAAATACTGATCAGATAAAGGGGATTAGCAGAGAAGGACTGGAACAGAAAATCTCATTATATGCAGATGACATGGTACTGTATATATCAGGACCCAGAAAATTCTGTGCCTGCAGTCTTAGCAGCACTCACAGAATTTCAAAAGATCTCTGGTCTCAGAATTAATCTGAATAAAAGTGTACTCTTTCCAGTGAATTCTCAAGCATATAATATTAGATTAGACACCCTACCTTTTATCATTGCAGAACAGTTTAAATACCTGGGTAAACATCACAAGTAAACATAAAGCTCTTTATCAACAAAATTTTCCGTCTGCATGGAAAAAATTAAACAAGACTTGCATAGATGGTCAACCCTTCATCTCACACTAGCTGGAAGAATTAACACTGTTAAGATGAATATTCTTCCTAAGCTCCTTTTTTATTTCAAAACATCCCAATATACATTAATAAATCATTCTTTAGGCAATTAGATTCAACAATAACCTCATTTATTTGGAATTCAAAACATCCACGCATCAAAAGAGCGACCCTACAAAGACAAAAGGCAGAAGGTGGCATGGCTCTACCTAACTTCCAGTTTTATTACTGGGCAGCAAATATACAGGCGATAAGAACCTGGACACAAATAGAAGAACATACACAGGCTTGGACCGCAATAGAAGTAAAATCCTGCAGTACTTCTTTGTATTCCTTGCTCTGTGCTCCAATAAACACACGCTATCGGCAATATACAAATAACCCAATTGTGCTCCACTCACTTAGAATCTGGAACCAATGTAGAAAGCATTTTAAGACGGAGAAGCTTCTATCTGTGGCACCTCTGCAAGAGAACCACCTCTTTCAACCTTCACAAACATATGCAGTTTTAATATCTGGAAAAATTTGGAATTAACTTGCTTAGAGATCTTTATATAGACAACGTCTTTGCATCCTATGAACAATTACATTCCAAATTTAACATTCCAGCTACACATTTCTTTCACTATCTTCAAATCAGGAACTTTGTTAAACAGAACCTTCCAGATTTTCCTCATCTTGCACCCTCATCCATGCTGGAAAAAATATTGCTCAATCTCAAGGACTTAGACTCCATCTCTACAATATATAAAATCATTTTACAATCCCTCCCTTTCAAAGATCCAAGAGGACACTGGGAAAAAGATCTCTCAATTAATATATCAGAAAAGGAGTGGAAAGTAGCAATGCAGAGAATTCACTCGAGCTCCATATGCAAAGCATACAATTATACAACTCAAAATTATATATCGAGCACATCTGTCTCGACTAAAACTCTCCAAAATGTCCAGGGCTGCAAACCTAGTTCCAGCCTCACTAGGTCACATGTTCTGGGCCTGCACCAAATTAACATTATTCTGGACAAAAATTTTAATTACCTTCAGACAGCCTTGGACTCACAATCCCTCCTAACCCATTAACAGCCGTGTTTGGGGTTCTTCCAGAGGGGCTTAAAGTGGAGAAAGACAAACAAATTGTGATTGCATTCACTACACTGTTGGCACGCAGACTCATTCTGATAAACTGGAAGACTCCCAACTCTCCTCTTTAAGTCAGTGGGAAACTGATGTGTTATATTATTTGAAATTGGAAAAATCAAATACTCAGTTAGAGGATCTGTACAGACGTTTTTCAAAACATGGCAGGATCTAATCAGTAATATTTTAAAATAAGTTCATGAAGCATAGAGAATATATTAATTTAGGTATGTTTAAAAGCCTTAAATTTTATGCCGTTTGGCTTGCTCTCTCTCTCAAGGGTGGGGATCGATCTGTTCTTAACTCTATCTTTCTTTTTGTAAAAACTTGATTGCTTTGTATGGAGTGAAATAAAATTAATAAAAAAAAAAAAAAATCACACAGACGTATATAGCAGTTGCCTTTTAAATCACTTATAAAAAAGCTATCCTTGGCTTTATAATTATAATTTATATAAAAAGCATATCTAAAACAACCCCTTTTCTATCCAATACACGCCACATTTTAAATAATCAGGTACAATTATGTATTTTCAGCTGACCTAAGAATTCTTTCAGGACTCCGAGTTAAGCACTCTTTGCCACTCCATGAAAACTGGAATCCTTCTTTCAGCTCCTTCAGAAACAGTTGGAGAGTCCTCTTCCGACACGGGAGGTCAGATGGGCAACCGGTCCATTACACAACAGGCCGTTAATACTGAAAGAGGACTCAGAATCTCGTCGGGAAGATCTGAGATAATGAAACATTTTTGCTTTATAAACTCTCATTTGGACAGCCGGTTGGAGACAGATTGACTGAACCCTGAACAGGGGCGAGGAGCTCATATGGATGCGAATGCTTAATAGACATAATGCAACTGTGTTTCCATTCATTTCGCTAAATGAAATGTAATTATTTTAATACAGACTAGTAGCCCCAAAGTCCGGATGATTTTTAGACGTATCAAGTGTATTGTTGAATAATTGGGTAAATGATTATTATAAGATGTTCCTGTATTTATGAGAGTATATCTTAATACACAGGGGCTCTGAGATCAGGCTGTCTGTTTTTATTTAAGTCTTTAGATTTTAAAAAGTTTGCTTGCAAGTGTATTCATATTTATTATTGCGAACCTATTAAACTAGTAATGAAAGAAATGGTCGCGCTTAATAGGTAGTAGTTTTAAGCTATTTCACCTGGCACAGAGTATCCAGTATATTAACATGGTACTAGTCAGGGCTATTGAGGATTAGGATTTCACTTTCTTTTTTTAAAATCTGGTACCTCCTTTTTCCATCTCGTGCATTGTTCAGTAAACTTTAGATTTTGAAAAAGTCCTTTGAAAAAGTTTATGTGACAGTAGTAAGTAGTAACTTAATCATATTGTGCAAAAATCCAGACTACTTACTTTTAAAAGCTCTGCTCTGAATTTACCAATTCAACCAATATGTCAACTTTGGATCCATCTAACCACTGCAATTGGGCCTTCCTCTTTGTAGGTTTAGGTTGTAGAGGTTTATTTGTAAAACACTCTGTGGCACTTCAAGCTAAATTAGATTTCCTTGGTTATTCAGCTGTCCATCGGTGTTCCATTTTTGTTATAAAATGTATTTAGTCTCCCTTTATTTACTAAACATTTTATATGTTGAATAGAAAAACAGTTATCTTGTTCAGGGTTTAATTTTAAACAGCATTTTCATCAACATGCTGTAACCACTTTGGTACTCAGGGTGCTTTGTATAAAACAAAGTTTTAGAAATTCTGTTAATGCTTGGTAATGTAAATTGTATTTAGTCTCTCTTTATTTACTAATCATGTTTATATGTTGAATAGAAAACAGTTATCTTGTTCAGGCTTTAATTTAAATCAGCATTTTCAATGACATGCTATAACCACTTTGGTATTCAGAGTGCATTGTATAAAACAAAGTTTTAGAAATTCTGTTAATGCTTGCTAATAGCATTCCATTTTACAGCAGTTATGAACCCCTGAAAATAAGAATGGTTATAGTATGTTATATAAGCCTACACACTACAGGGCCGATGATTAGGCTTATTTTGGACACGTTAGGCAAATCAGAAAGGAAAATGTTTTAGTGAATAGTTACATAATATCTATTATATGTGGTAGCACAAGGATTAAAAGTTTACTAAAACTGTGAGGATTTATTCTTTCTTTTAGGTAGTCCAGGTTACATATGGGGGCCGGCACGGTGGTGCAGTGGTAGCGCTGCTGCCTCGCAGTTAGGAGACCCAGGTTCGCTTCACAGGTCCTCACTGCGTGGAGTTTGCATGTTCTCCCCGTGTCTGCATGGGTTTCCTCCGGGCGCTCCAGTTTCCTCCCACAATCCAAAGACGTGCAGGTTGGGTGGATTGGCGATTCTAAAATTGGCCCTAGTGTGTGCTTGGTGTTTGTGTGTGTCCTGCGGTTGGTTGGCACCCCGCCCAGAGTTAGTTCCTGCCTTGTGCCCTGTGTTGGCTGGGATTGGCTCCAGCAGACCCCCGTGACCTTGTATTCGGATTCAGCGGGTTAGAAAATGGATGGATGGATGGATGGAAGGTTACATATGACAACCATCATTGAAAACTGCTTTTCCCCTCTGTTTGTGAAAAATCACCCTTTGTTTTAGTAGCATTCAAGGTGAAGGGGATGTAAGTTTAAACTGTGATTCCAAGAGTCAACAAGTGTCTGCAAACGTCTTGAATACGAGTCAAAGGACCAGGGTTTGTGCAGGGATCATAGTCAGGGGCAGAGTTAAGCTAGACATTATTATTCCAAAATGAAACATTGAGTCACCCATATCCATATCAAGCAAGTATCACAAATATAAGAGTAAAAAAATAAATTTACAAATACTAAGTCACAGAGGAAATTAAAAAACATATTAAGAGCAGATCAACAAGGTATCACCCCAAGCTCACAGCACACTAAAACTGAACCTACATGTTCTGCGGTATATTATCAGCTAAACGGTCATCTATGTAGGCAGTTCCACGGGGGTTGCAAAGAGTTGGGGAAAACTTTATTTAACACCTGCTAGTATGAGGCTAATTAACATTAGCCTGCTATTGTTAGGACCTTATCTGGCACTCAAAGCGGGGTTTGTGTTCCTCCTGATTCAGGAAGAACCTGAAAAAGTGGAGTTATAAAGGATTTATTACATTTTGAAAAACAGCAATGATGTATAAAAAACATTGATAGGTGACAAAAGCAGCATGAAAAGAAACCTTTTGAAATAAATAATACGCTTTTTTGACATGTGTAGTCTGGAATAGTCTTACTATGTCTTAAAGAGTTCATTTTTAAATAAAACAAAATGAAAATTAAAAATATTAAATATTAAAACTGAATAAAACACTGAAGTAACATTTAATGATAGCAATTAGTGTTAAGTATTGTCCGGCACTGGGCTCTGTTTATAAGGTTAATTTAGTTATAAACAAAATGATTGGCTGCATTTTGCTTTGAAATTAACAAGAGTTTGACCTATTAACAAAATTCACCTATTGTTTTTCAGAAGAGAGAGGACGAGTGCGGCGTGGGTGCTGTATTCTCTTTTCTGTATTAACTATTCACAATTACCAGACTCCTGAGACCCTAGGCTTTTATATGCAGAAGTACAATTCACAGACCTGAATAAGATACATCCCTCAAACTGTTCTTGACCCAATGGAGGGCCAATCAGGAGGGTGGGGGCTGGGGGGTGTGAGTCTGGGTGAGACCGACACCCATCAGACTGTTCTTGACCCAAAGGAGGGCCAATCAGGTGGAGGGGATGGGAGTCTCTTTTCAAAGAGAATGGAACACCGATGGACAGCTGAATAACCAAGGGAATCTAATTTAGCTTGAAGTGCCACAGAGTGTTTTACAAATAAACCCCTACAAAGAGGAAGGCCCAATTGCAGTGGTTAGATGGATCCAAAGTTGACATATTGGTTGAATTGGTAAATTCAGAGCAGAGCTTTTAAAAGTAAGTAGTCTGGATTTTTGCACAATATGATTAAGTTACTACTTACTACTGTCACATAAACTTTTTCAAAGGACTTTTTCAAAATCTAAGGTTTACTGAACAATGCACGAGATGGAAAAAGGAGGTACCAGATTTTAAAAAAAGAAAGTGAAATCCTGATCCTCAATAGCCCTGACTAGTACCATGTTAATATACTGGATACTCTATGCCAGGTGAAATAGCTTAAAAAACTACTACCTATTGCAATGTTGACCAACTTTAAAATTCATTACTAGTTTAATAGGTTCGCAATAATAAATATGAATACACTTGCAAGCAAACTTTTTAAAATCTAAAGACTTAAATAAAAACAGACAGCCTGATCTCAGAGCCCCTGTGTATTAAGATATACTCTCATAAATACAGGAACATCTTATAATAATCATTAACCCAATTATTCAACAATACACTTGATACATCTAAAAATCATCCAGACTTTGGGGCTATTAGTCTGTATTAAAATAATTACATTTCATTTAGCGAAATGAATGGAAACACAGTTGCATTATGTCTATTAAGCATTCGCATCCATATGAGCTCCTCGCCCCTGTTCAGGGTTCAGTCAATCTGTCTCGAACCGGCTGTCCAAATGAGAGTTTATAAAGCAAAAATGTTTCGTTATCTCAGACTTTTAAAAACTGAGAATCCCTGGCTCTTGTGAGATTCTGTTTCGAACGAGTACACATTTCACAAGCAGGGCCTTCTGTGCGTAATTCAGAATACCGACATCTTGTTATGTCAGAGCTAATACACAACCTGCCTGCGCTTTTAAACCATGCCTGAATATTTTCAGAGGAGAGGCCCTGGTTGAATTTTCAGACGGCGAGACAAAACTTAATTGATTAGATTACCCGTTTCGGTAAAAGAAAAAAACTGCTATGGCTTGCTTCAGTCCTATGAACATTGTACAGTACATTAATCATCGTACACGTAGATAGATAGACAGATAGACAATATTATACACACACACACAAGCGCGCTCACGCGCCTACACACACACGCTCACGCACATCATGTGCTTAATTAAATCCTGCACATTGTAAACAAATATAAATTTTTAAAAGGGTGTTACCAGAGAATCAACTTGGAAATATTAATATTAAGAATAAAATATAAGGATTCAGCCCTCCTTTTTTTTTAAAACATACTCGTTTGACGCGTATAAGAATCAATAGTATGCCATACCGTGATCCTGGATCTTCCCAATGAGATTCTGAGTCCTCTTTCAGTATTAATGGCCTGCTGTGTAATGGACCGGTCTGAACGCTTATTTATATATCAAAAAGAGCGGTATTTTTTGAAATTTGTACAGTGATTTCATTTAGCAAATGTGTGCCCTTTGTCCTGCTTTAAGACCGCATACATTGCCCACAGGAAGATGTGAACTGATGTTAAAGGCTTGTATGTGTGATCCTGTTTCTTGGGTCAGCTGCCCAATTACGTGTATCAGCAAAATGCTTGAGCAGTACCCACAGTTGAAGTGGGGGTTGCCCATCTGACCTCCCGTGTCAGAAGAGGAATCTCCAACTGTTTCTGAAGGAGCTGATAGAAGGATCCCAGTTTTCATGGAGTGGCAAAGAGTGCTTAACTCGGAGTCCTGAAAGAATCCTTAGGTCAGCTGAAAATACATAATTGTACCTGATTATTTAAAATGTGGCGTGTATTGGATAGAAAAAGGGGTTGTTTTAGATGGTGGCCAGACAATTCCCCACATCAGTCAATTCCCCACATTCCCAACTCCCCACAATTACAATTCCCCACATCACAATTCCCCACATTGCAATTCCCCACATTGCAATTCCCCACTTCCACAACTCCCCACATTGGGATAATATTTATTATAACCATAGACTAATGTACTATATAAGACAGTCCATATAATGATACAAAAGCGTGCCCTCCGTTTCCCCACATCGAGCATTATTTTATTTAAAAACGCTACTTGTTAATAAATATGTAAAAATACATTATCCAAGCATGCATTTTTATATACAATTTGCCTTTTAAAAATTTGAAACAGGTAAGTTGAATTCTATTATTTTTTGAATCTTTCTTAAAACATGCTAAAACGTAACATTTTTGATTTTTATCTTTTTTTAAATTACCAAAATTTGTAATTTGTGCCAGTGGAGGATGTCAGAGGCCTGTTCAATGACTTGATAGCAGAGTTCCCTGATGAAGACAACTACAATGACCTTCTTGCCTACTTTGAATCAACCTACATTACTGGAGTAAGAGGCAGAGATGCAGTGTTTCCCATTAGAATCTGGAATCACTTTGAAGCTGCTGCTACTGGCCTACCAAGAACAACAAACTGCTGTGAAGGATACCACAATTCACTGAGAGCCCTGTTTCACTGCAGTCATCCAGGTGTGTGGGATCTTCTGGAAGGTCTGAAGAAGGACATGGCCATCCACAGCAAGACATTGGCTGATGCAGATGATGGCAGACCACAGCCAAAAAGGAAGAAGTATGAGACCCTAAATAGCAAAGTAATTGAGGCTGTCCAAGGGTATGCCAATCAACAGGATAAGATTAAGTATTTGAGAAAATTGGCCAACATGCAGTTTCCAAAGTAACCTTTGTGTTTAGTAGTTTCTGTGTACTTTAGTCATTCTTGTCAATTATTAATAGTTTTTGTACTGTACATTTAGTTTAATGATTTTTCTTTTATTAGATAAACCTGTACAGTGGAATTATTAGCAAATGGAATAGGACCTTATCTAATTCATTATTTTGTACCAAGCATATTTTGTATTAAACTCATTTGTTCATTTGTGTATATCAGTTACTTGTATTTTGTAATCAGTAATGCATTTCAATAAATTGTCATGAAATAAAACTTTTGGAGATTAATTACTACTATTTGCATTTTAGAATTCCTTCATTATATTATTAATTCAGTGCACTCCATATTATCCCAATGTGGGGAGTTGTGGAAGTGGGGAATTGCAATGTGGGAATTGTAAATGTGGGAATTGTGATGTGGGGAATTGTAATTGTGGGGAGTTGGGAATGTGGGGAATTGACTAAGGTGGGGAGTTGTCATGGAACCGTTTTAGATATGCTTTTTATATAAATTATAATTATAAAGCCAAGGATAACTTTTTTATACGTGATTTAAAAGGCAACTGCTGTATACGTCTGTGTGATTTTTAAAAGGCTTATATCCAAAATAGTTATCTCGTGGTTTACCTTGAAAAGTTAAGCACAAACCGTGCGTCTCATGGACAGACGGAATACGCGCTCACGAGCCTGGAGCTTGCAGACAGCTGCTTGCAGGCGAGCGCTCAGGGGGTCAGCCATTGGGGGTCGGGGTGGGAGATTACACGCAGTTGTTTGCAGGCGAGCTCGCGCCGGGACTCACACAGCAGGGGCCTGTCAGTTTCCAGGTCTATGACAGATCGTATACGTTTTGCAGCAAGCCTGGGCTCACACAGGTTGCAGCTTCCAGCTACAGGCACTGGCCAGCTTGTACTCGAGGGTGCGCAGAGGCTGTCAGCTCCGAGCTCATGTGTCAAGTGTGTAGAGAGAGAGAGCAGGGGCTGCTAAAAGCAGGGCAGCTTGTCTTTCTGTGGGAAACCTGATTCACTGCTGCTTGAGGATTTTCTGTGAGATGGAAAGCTGATTAATTTAGATAAACAAAGCATTTACAAATGATAAAGCAAAGGTTAGATAGATATTTTAAAATAATAGATGGATAGATAGATAGATCGAGGGTCATGACCCAACACAGTATATGCAGGAATGGCTATAAGGTAGATCTGGCCGGCAGGAGCATGTCCTCGGGAGAAGGGGCTAAGAAGTGGGGGCCTGCCAACAGGTGCTGCCTGACCAGGGCCCAAGGCAGAGGCAGGCCCTTAATGGCCGGACATGTCGATCGGGCCTCTAGAACATGTCCGGGCATGTCTTCCGGATAAGGGGCCGGGAAGTGGGGGCCAGCCAACAGGTGGCCAAGCAGGTGGATGGGGGCGGGACCGACAACCATCAAAATGCTCTTGACACTTACCTTGGCCAATCAGAAGGAGTCGGGGACTGGGGGCAGGTGGTCATTCACCAATCCACCAATCAGGTATGGGGCAGGGCCATCATTTAAATCCACCAACCAGAGGAGAGGGGGCGGGTCTTAAGGTCATCAATCATCTTTTATTGACAGTTTGACAGAAGTACCCTGGCCTATACTACTATTGGGAATCAGCAGTTCTTAGCATTGCACCACGCAAGCTGTCGTATCAAAAGGCCTACCGTAACCTGCTTTCTTTTTTCTTCGGTTAAATTCTTGAATAAAAGTGCACATGTTTTGTTATACTTGTACCTTTTGTGAAAGTGTTTATTTCATATTTGTATTTCTGGTTTCACACATTATACATTTTATGTCTACATTGACATCTACATGACACTGAACACACATGAAATGTTTGTATTCTAAATGACGATGTACTTCTTTACCCAACAAAGCTCCAGCACTTCACTCGAGATAAACACTGAGCACTGAGGAAATTCTTTGCCAATTGAACTCCGGCGGTGATTGGGGGGATGGGATAGCAAGCTGCATGCTGCTTGCTGCTTATCGACACATTTACAGGACAAAAGATGCTGAGGGAGAGGTGCGAACGGATTTAAGGTGGGCCGGATCTACAAGTATTTTCATAGGCTCTGGTAATTCTAGTGTTAATATGTGATTTAAAATTCAGGTCAAGTCAATAGTTACCCCTAAGTTCTTTACCTCTGTCTTGACTTTTAATCTGAATCTCAGGCAGTCAGTCATCATCCAACCCGCTATATCCTAACATAGGGTCACGGGGGTCTGCTGGAGCCAATCCCAGCCGGCACAGGGCGCAAAGCAGGAACAAATCCTGGGCAGGGTGCCAGCCCAACACAGTAATCCTACTATATCAAGTTTATTTCTAATAACTTTATATCCATTTTTGCCAATCACTTAAATTTCTGTTTTCTCATTATTTAGCTTGAGAAAATTACTATTCATCCATTCAGAAACAAAAGTAAGAGATTGGTGGTCAGTGAATCAAGTGAGTTGGGGTCGTCAGATGCTGTTGATAAATACAGTTATGTGTCATCACCATGGCTGTGGTACCTCACATTATGCCCCGAGATAATCTGACCTAACAGAAGCATGTAAATCGAAAAGAGCAGCGGACCCAGGATAGAGCCTTGTGGACCACCATATAGAATATCAGGTGTCTTTGAAGTATAATTACCACAACTAACAAAGAATTTTCTACCTGACAAGTAGAATTCAAACCAATTTAAGACCCTACCAGAGAGGCCCACCCATTGACTAAGGTGATTTCTAAGAATATTATGATCAATGGTATCAAATGCGGCACTTGGATCTAAAAGGGTGAGAATAGATAAACAGCCTCTGTCTCCATTTATCCACAAGTCATTTACTACTTTAACGAGTGCAGTTTCTGTACTGTGATTTGTTCTGAAACCCGACTGAAACTTATCAAGAATAGCAGGTTTATTGAGGTAGTCATGTAGCTTCATAATGACTGCCTTCTCTAGGATTTTACTTAAGAAAGGCAGGTTAGAGATGGGTCTAAAATTGTCAAAAGCAGAGAAGTCAAGATTATTTTTCTTGAGTAGGGGTTTAACTACAGCAGTTTTAAGAGAGTCTGGGAAGACCCCCGTATCTAATGACGAATTAACTATATCAAGAATATTATAAATTAGTACGTCGGATACTTCTTTGAAAAAATTTGTTGGCATTGAGTCAAGGACGCAGGTGGACGGTCTCAGTTGAAAAATTATTTTATGTAAATCAGGTAAATCTATCCTGGTGGACAAATTTTATTTTTTTTATAATGGAGTACCGGGGCTTAAGAGGATCAGTACTGGGGAGATGTACTATATTATAATAATATCATTAATTTTTTGACTAAAAAATACAGCAAAAGCCTCACAAGTTTCACTGGAAGTATTTTGGAGGCATTCCTTTATGTTACCTGAGTTTACCAGATGATCAATCCTGGAGAATAAGACTCTAGGACTACTAGCATTGTTATTTATAATTCTTGAGAAATAGCAGCGCCTCTCAAGACAGACTATGTTATTGTATTCTGTTATTTTGACCTTCAGTATCTCATAGTGGATAATCAGTTTAGTTTTTCTCCATTTACACTCAGCTCTCCGGCATGTTCTCTTTAAATCAGACACTCTTTGGGCGTTTTTTAACAATATGCTTTTCATTAATATTTTATGTCATTATTTCTATTTATATATATAATTCACTAAGGCAAGACAACTATGGAAAGCACGCTGGAAGGGGCGTGGATTCACTAAGCCGCCGACAAGTGAGACACCTATGGCGCACGCAGGAAGGAGTCACGCCCACCAACTCCAAGACCATTGGATACGACGACAATTCACAGAGCCACGCCCACCAACTCGGACGCGACGACACAGAAAAACCGGCGTCATTTATATTCGTCTGTCGAGGTCACATGCAGCTCCGACCCACGCTGACTGTTCATAGAGGCATGTTTCTCGCGGAGGTGAATCGCCATATGCGGCGTAAAACTGTTTGCGAGGGGTATCCCATGGGATCCTTAAAACATTCCTTTACAACTGAGGTTAAAACACAATGAAATGAGCAGTCTTTAAAAAACGAGTTTTCGGTTACGACGAATGACCGCGTGCAACTCAACTCATTCCCATGACCCGCCGGGCAGCCAACCGGGTAACCAAAGTCTTTGGGTTCAGGGGGGACTATGGTTACAAAGCTGAAACTTAAAGGAATTGACGGAAGGGCACCACCAGGTGTGAAGCCTTTCGCTTCATTTGACTCAACACAGGAAACCTCACCCGCCCCGGACACGGAGAGGATTGACAGATTGATAGCTCTTTCTCGAATTCTGTGGGTGGTGGTGCATGGCAGTTCTTAGTTGGTGGAGCGATTTGGCTGGTTAATTCCGAAAACGAACGAGACTCCCGCCTGCTAAATAGTTACACGACCCAACAGCGGTTGGTGTCCAAATTCTTAGAGGGACAAGTGGCTTTCAGCCACGTGAGATTGAGCATTAACAGGTCTGTGATGCACTTGTATGTCCGGTACTGCATGCGCACTACACTGAATGGATCAACGTGTGTCTACTCGGCGCGGGGAGGCGTGTGTAAGCCGTTGAACCCCATTCGTGATGGAGACCGGGTCTTGCAATTATTCCCCATGAACGAGAAATTCCCAGTATGTGTGGGTCATAAGCTCGCACTGATTACGTCCCTGTCCTTTGTAACCCCCGCCCCCCATGGTCGGGTGACTTGGTGGATTATATATAAAAAAGCAGTCGGAACCGCAAAGAACAATGAAAAGTCAATGTGGAAACCGAATGAGGCGGTATTTGGGTGAGGATGAGTAGAACAGTCAGTCAGTCAGTCATTTTCCAACCCGCTATATCCCAATTCCAGCCAACACAGGATGCAAGGCAGGAAACAAACCCTGGGCAGGGCGCCAGCCTACCTCAGGGCACACACTAGGGACAATTTAGGATCACCAATGCACCTAACCTGCATGTCTTTGGAGCACCCGGAGGAAACCCACACAGAACATGTAAACTCCAAGCAGGGAGAACCTGGGAAGCGAACCCAGGTCTCCTTACTGCAAGGCGGCAGCGCTACAACTGCGCCACCGTGCTGCCCTGAGTAGTACAAATGGGTACAAATTATTGAGGAAAGATGGACGAAAGCGACAAGGTGGGGAGTCACCATTCATTTGCCTCAAACAGACTTCTTCAGTGAGACGGTAAGCCACAGCTTAAGAGAACTTGTGGACTCGAGTGGGCAGCATCAGGGATCGAGGCCTCATGTGAGGAGGGGGTTATAGACCACCGAATTCAAACAAGCACATATTAAAATCAAAAAGTGTTAAGTTTAACTTTAAGAGGGCAGGTTTTGAGCAGATGTGCCAAAGAGATATCCAGCAAGTTTAAAAGTGTTTTATATATAATGGAGGACAAGTTCAGACTGACATTTAACAAAGGTAAGAAATGAAAGATAACACAATGGATAACCAAGGAACTTAAACACAGGACACAACAAAAGTATTTGACCAGAGAGGTGATTACAATGGCATTTTCAGATAAAGTCCCACATGACAGATTGGGCAATTTAGGATGTGGTCTATACAGTAGGTGGTATGGCCAGTAGGGGCATCTTGCAGACTATAAACCCTCCACACAGCATTACAGACACGGTTTCAGAGCAAATTAATGTTTTTTTTTTTTTTTTTTTCAATTGCCTTGCCCAGGTCCCTTTCTTTCACAGTCCACACGTATAACACAAGTCTCCTTTCCTCAACTCTTCCCAGGTGACCTTAGTCCAACTTTGACTCCCGAGTGGACAGAGGTGGCCCCCTTTATGCTGGACCTGGAAGTACTCCTGCGGCAGGCAGGAACCCCTGAAAGTAGGGACAGCCCCCTCTACAACTCCCACTATTTGCCCAACAGTGCTGCCCCACAAAACTGCAACTCCCACCATGCCTCACAGGCACATAAATGGGCATACTGGCCCAGGAATTTTGCCACCTTGAGTGCAGGGGAAGCATGAACTCTTGGGAGACTGTCTCGCCTGTACATCCACTATACTGGCCTCCTTGCCAGGTAAGGGTACAGTGGCTTATTCTTGCCCTGCCGTCCATCACAGTGGGTGTAAAAGTAGCCCAAACACTGGAATTAAAGGGTTATGGGGGAGGAAAGTTTTCAGAGTTAAGGTTGTGTTAAAGTGGTGACCCTCAAGGGTCAGTGCTGAGGCCCCTGCTCTTTTTAATATGCACAAAAACAATTTGAATGGAAATCTAATCAACAAACTGGTTAAATCTGCAGATCACACCAAACAATGTGGAAGGGTAGATGATGGAGAATCAGCAGAATTGTTACAGAGGGACTTGAACAGCACACAGTATTGGGCAGATTTGTGGATGATGAAATGTAATATTACACATATCATAAGTTGAAATAGAAATATGAGGTTTAAATGCACAATTGAGGGTTTGAAACTGAAAAGTACCACTCATGAGATGGTCCAGGGAGTCATAGTGGACTCAACACCATCTACATCAAGGCAGGGGACAGAAAACATTAAAACACTGAAGTGCTATTGTCTGAAACCAGAGAGCAAAACTATGAAAGAAGTCAAATATCATAAGCCATTAAACAAATGAGGATCTGTCACCAGAACAGGACCCTAAAACCATGAACTTAGGTTAGAAGTGGATACTGTGAGTTAGAACATTAGAATAATAGGACAATCTGGATAAGAACAAGCCATTCAGCCCAACAAAGCTCGCCAGTCCTCTCCACTTATTTCTTCCAAAATAACATCAAGTCGAGTTTTGAAAGTCCCTGAACGTCTTACTATCCACCACACTACTTGGTCGCTTATTCCAAGAGTCTGTCGTTCTTTGTGTAAAGAAAAACTTCCTAATGTTTGTGTGAAATTTACCCTTAACAAGTTTCCAACTGTGTCCCCGTGTTCTTAATGAACTCATTTTAAGGTAACAGTCTCGATCCACTGGACTAATTCCCTTCAGAATTTTAAACACTTCAATCAGGTCACCTCTTAATCTTCTTTTGTAAAAACTATAAAGGCTCAGCTCTTTTAATCTTTCCTCATAACTCAACCCCTGTAGTCTCCTGTAATCAGCCTAGTTGCTCTTCTCTGGACCTTTTCTAGTGCTGCTATGTCCTTTTTGTAGCCTGGAGACCCAAACTGCACACAGTACTCAAGATGAGGCCTCACCAGTGCATTATAAAGGTTGAGCATAACCTCCTGTGACTTGTTCTCCACACATCAAGGCGCTATATAACCTGACATTCTGTTAGCCTTCTTAATGGCTTCTAAACACTGTCGGGAAGTCGATAGCTTAGAGTCCACTATGACTCCTAAATCCTTCTCATAAGGTGTACTCTCGATTTTCCGATTGCCCATTGTGTTTTCAAACCTCACATTTTTACTTCCTATGTGTAACTCTTTACCTTTACTGACATTAAATTTTATCTGCCACAAATCTGCCCAAGCCTGCCTGCTGTTCAAGTATCCCCGCTAGTGCCACCTTGTGGAGAGTTTCAGTCCATGCTGGCTGCTTACCTCCCTACACTGTTGCTCTCCATTCACACTCTGATTCATTTTCATTTTTAATGTCGTCAGTACTCATCACACCAGGCTGATATTTTCCTCTCTTTGGGTTCCTTTCCTTTTGACAGATCAGCTTCCTCTAAGGCCTCCATCACTTGTATTTTTGACAGCTCATTCATTTATTAGATTCCAAGCTCAGGTTTAAGGTTTCTTTATCTGTTAGTAAAGTTTAAAATTCAGTTGTTATTTAAAATGTTTACAGCTTTGGGCGTCAGCTGAGTGTTTATTGTCAGGGTAAGAAGAAAACCAAAGATAATCCAATGAAGATGTGAAATGTTTCACTGGCAGGACAGGAGAGATGATGACATTCTTAATGTGAACACCATGGCAGATGACTCAGTTTAAATGATCAGCACTGGCCACCCAAACTGGATGTCTGCTCACTCCAATGTCTTTCAGGTGGTGAAAGTCAAAGAACAGTCTGAGAGGACACCAGCGGTGGAGTCCTTCATTGGTGAGGTGATGAAGAAGGATAGAGCAGTGCTGGTCAGCCTGTGGCAAGCGCTGGCTGAAGAATTTGTGAGATGTCCTTCAGTAAATGTGAAAGGAATCCTGGATGAGGTGACCGAGTGGGGTGAGTTACTGATCTCATCTTATTAAAGTCACCGTAGACTTTTCACTGTCCACACACACATACAGTAAGAGGAGGATGTAGAAACACAGAGCAGAATAAGACCTTCCAGCTCAATTAGTAGACGTGTTCCAACAGTCTGGCAGGGGCCACCAGTGGGAGCTCTAGACAGACAACCCCAGATGTTTGGTGAGGTTATGCCTGCAGAGGAGACTGAGAGTGACCTTGGAAGAAATACAGGAATCAGACCTAAAGAGGCCATTGGTCACTGGTCCAGTAAGCCTGGAGTTGAGGGAATAATGGTGGACAAGGCGGTGACTGGCAGGAAGAAGAGTGGCCTGAGTGTTTAAGTAATTAGAAGGTGTTTAAGTGTATGGTGAAAGTGAAAGAGCATCCACACAAGATTGAAAGACCACCATCTGTTGAATAAGATGGGCCCAGTGGGGCTCCTCTATTTTGTCACTTTTGTGGCATTTTTGTTGTTATTATTTGAACTCCTACCTCCCTTTTAGTTGATTTGGCTCTCCATGGTTATTTTCTGCGTTCTGGGTGTGCCACAGCAGCCCCTCCAGTTCAGAAAACCACTAAACTCACTTCTAAACCATTCAGAACTATGGAAACTGTAATTGGAAATTACATTAGAGGAGCATTTAGAGAACATGATGATAATCCACCAGACAACAACCAGTTTATGATGGGAAGATGCTGACGAGCCAATCTGGGAGCCCACAGCCTCTCCTGCACTCCATGGATTTGCTCCTTTTCTGGTCCTCCATGTCCCGAGTTATATATTAATTATATAATAATAATAATAAGCTTTATTTATATTGCAGTTGTTTTTACACACAAATGTTAACAGATTGCTACTCAACAATCAAACAGATTACACAATCACATCTTGACTCTCTCCCAGTTAATTAAAAGCAATTTAAGATCACAAAGTCCTCCGTTTGTCCTCCATGTTCATGCCATTCACTTCATTCATTCATTTCACTCATCCGCTTATTCGAGCTGAGGGTTTGGGGGTCAGACAGTCCTGATGGCTTCATCCTTAAGGTGGGAGTTGACCCTGAACGAACAGGAGTGCATTAATAATTTGTTTCTGGTGTTTGTTTATTGGGGATATCACATTATTCAAGTTTTAAGGATTCTCCTGATTTTATTGATATTTCGGAGATGTAGTCTTGTTCCTCATTTGTTTTTATGGACACTTTGCTGCATTGTTCAGTCCTTAATGAGCACACTATGCAGAGCTGGACGTTGTGATGGTTACACGACAAGTGATGACACATTTAACATCAACTAGATGTGACATTAAAGACACGACTGTGAGAGACGTGTGCTCACGCAGACAAACACATTGTGGTTCAGTATCTCCTTTTCATTTAGTTTGGTTTCTTGTAGCCTGTTGTTGTACTTTTATGATTGAAGTAACGTTTGGTGTGCTGACCATTTCAAACAGCTTTGGCTCTGCTCCTGCTGAGCCTTCCTTGATCTCATCCACTTTGACTCTACAAACTGTCCAACTGGTGCAGCTTCTGAGCTTCTTTCAGGTACAATATGGCAGGCTCCATTTCTACAGCCAGCCACATAGGAACAGTTTGGTGTCTGCAGTTCATTTAAGCTGCACATCATTAGGATGGTCCCAGGGTGTGTGTGTGTGTGTCTGTGTCTGTGTGTCCTCACCCTACAATAGACTGGCACCTTGCCTAGGTGTTATTCATGCATCATGCCCAATGATTGCCAGGATAGCCTCCAGCTGCGCCATAGCCCAGGCCTGGATAAGTGGATTAAGAAAATGGATGGATGGATAAATGATAAACATATAGGAGAAACATGGAGTACCGATAGAGAGAAACACAGTGAGAGGTGGCAGACCTCACACAGACAGCGGGCACAACTTGGACTCTGATGTACGAAGGCAGCAGTGCACACAAACTCTAAATGATTTTCTTCTTTAAGGATGTGAAGCCCCCCTGAGAACTGCTGGTGCTCTTTTTTTATCTCCTCTGTGTTTATTCCCAGGACCGGACCTCTTGAAGGAGATCCAGTCCAGTGCCCAGTCACCTACCCTTGAGCCTCAAATTAAAGGTAAGTGGTCCTCATGTCTCTGGTCAGTTGCTCCTCCACTCCTGTGCTCATTTGGTCACCTTACTTGTTCTCATTTTGACTTTCAGACCTCCATGAGAAACACAGACTTAGTATGTCTGAATCCACAAGACCCCTGGATGATCAGCGCCAATTTGGAGATCCACACACTAGTGCGGTGGGCCTTGAGACTCAATACACAGAGCTGATGGTCATCAAACAGGACATTAAAGACAAATTGGCAAAGGCTGGGAAGACTCAGGAAAGACTTGATGAAGTGGAAGCAACAAAGACCTGTGAGCGAGTCTGGACTGAGCAGCTGTTTAAGAGAAGACCTAAAAGTAAAACACCCCCTAAAATCATAGTGGTCAGTGGGGTGGTGGGCATCGGAAAGACCACCATGGTCCAGAAGATCATGTCTGACTGGGCCAGAGGCACTGAGTACCAGAGGTTTGCATTTGTGTTCTTGTTTAAATTCAGGGAGCTCAACCTCCTGGACGACGAGCCACAGATGTCTTTGACCACACTGATTGAAAGGCACTATAAACATCTCACTCATGACAAACTAATAGAAATCCTGAAGAAACCTGAATCTCTGCTCTTTATACTTGATGGACTGGAGGAATACAAACACAAACTGGACTTTACAGACACACAGCTCTGCTCAAAGCCAGATGATGAGGTGCCTGTCCACATCCTGGTCACCAGTCTGGTCAGTCAGACATTACTGAAGGGCTGCTCAGTCCTGATCACAAGCAGTCCAACAGCTCTGGAGTCTCTGGACATGGAGAGAGTTGATGGATTTGTAGAACTTGTAGGATTCTTACCTGAACAAAGACTGATGTACTTTAAGAAGTTCTTTGGTGACGCTGCTCTGGGCACCAAGTATTTCCAGTGCATGGAGAGTAACACCATCTTGTACTCCATGTGCGCCAACCCCTCATACTGCTGGATTATTTGCTCTGCACTGAAGAGCCACTTCATGACACCTGAAAAGGAGCGAGGGGCTGCCCCCAGAACTGTCACTGAGACTTTTGTGATGTTCCTTCACAACATCCTGACCAATCACAGGCAAGAAGCCGAGGACCAGAGGAGGATTCTGATCAGTCTGGGAAAGATGGCTTATTATGGGGTGGATAACCGGGTTCATGTGTTTAATGAGAAGCAAGAGATGTCCACCTTTGGTCTCCAGCCAGTCCTATCCTCTTTGTTCCTCTCTGGTTTTCTGCAAAGACAACACACTCTGGAGCACACGATGTACACCTTCTACCAGTTCACCCTTCAGGAGTTCATGGCCGCCTTCTCCTTCTACCTCGATCCATCAGGGGGTGTCGAGGAGCTGCTGAAGAAGCAAGACTTGTGTAAAGGGGGCCGATTTGAGATTGTCACTCGATTCCTGGCAGGACTGGCTTGGTGTCCTGTGATTAAAACACTGGAGGGAATCCTGGGGGAGTTTGAGGGGACGACCACACAGCGGATTCAGGAGTGGGTGAGGCAGAAAGCTAAACAGGCGCTGCAATGGGGAGGTAAAAGTGAAGCTCTGCAAGTTTGTCACTGGCTCTATGAGACTCAGAATGAGGAGGTGATCAGAGACGCCATTAGGGAGAACTTAAACATGAGCTTTATCAGTATGACTTTATCTGCTCTGGACTGTGCTGTGCTGGCCTCTGTCATCAGCTGCTGTGGAGAGCTTCAAGGACTTAACCTGTCAGACACACCTCTGACCCCCGAGTGCATCAGGAGACTGGAAAAGGGAATCAGCTGCTGCAGTATAGTCTGGTGAGTGATGCGACTTTGACAAGTTCAGTTTTATCTGTCAGTAATTGCACTTTATGTAAATGACAGTCACTGGGGGGCACTGAGCTCCACTGTCATTGGACCTTCTAATATGCCCCACCCCACTCAACAGGAAGTGATCTCACACTGTTAATGACATGCTAACTATGCTGCCTCATTTTCAATGGCCCATTAAAACACACTTGAGACATCCAGACCTTACACCATCTTTTCAGTTTCAGACTCTTCTAGTCATTAAAGCAGACACTAAGCTAATACCACTGGTGTAAATAAGCAGATTTTAAAAAATCTCCATTTCACAATGCATTCATTTCAATAAGTTGATTACTGATCTGTAATTAAACTGTGCCACTACCTTGATGCTTAGGCAGACCCCTACTCAGACTGTAGGTGGCGCTACTGCGACCACATATGTAGTCTGATGTGATGTTCTGGTCACAGCAGTGAAGAGGAGCAAAGCATCATGGGACTGAAGGGCTTGTGTGACCGAGACAGGCTCAGGGAGTTCAGCCTTTTGAGTCTCGAGCAGAGGACGCTGAGTGGGGACCTCATTGGGGTCTTCTGAATTCTCAAAGGTGTCCATCAAGCTGATTGAGTTAAACTCTGACTGTGTGTGTGAATTGTGTCGTCTGTTTTTATACGAGTGTCAAGTTTTCAGTGAATCTCACAAAACGTTTTCTTTTACTTTCTTCTTCTTCTTTGTTGACTGAACTCCCCTCAGCTCTGTGCCCTTTGCTTAAAAACTTTGTGACATAAATTGATTTTTTCTCCATTTATTTATCTGTCTGCTTGAAATGTTATGTCATCTTTGTGTCTCCAAGGCCGTAGTGATGAAGTTTCCGGTAGTTCACCCTGGTGGTCTCTGTGTGTTTTCTCAGTGGTCCTGTCGGTGCTCACAGCTGTGTGTGTTTTTGGTAAAATTAAAAGCTGCACATAATCCTGACTGCCCTGCTCCTTCCATATTGTTGTAACTGAGTTTGTGCAGAAAGCAAGAATATGAAACTCCTTAAATCAGTGAAATGGACAGAAATGTCAGGGAAGCCCAAGACCACCAAAGTGCCTCAATTTACACTCCGCGTCCTGGGGACTGAGCACATGTGTCACGTCTTCATGAGGTGGAGTGCTGAGCTGATGGGGTTCTGCTGCTCATTGTGTTTTATTTTTACAGATTTATGTCATTCACTGTGTGGGGTATCTGAGGTTGAGATGCACAAAGGGGTCTCTACATGTATGTGGTGGGCCGAAGGGCTGGAGGAAGGAATGTGCATTGACGGAATGGCCAGCAAGTGGTTTGGGGGTCTCAGGCAGGCTGCTCATGAAGCTCTTATTTCTGTGGAGCTGTCGCTGGGTTAGGGTTTCAGCATCTTTAGTCCAAAACAGAAAGTTGGGACCCCAGTGTGATGAATGAAATGTGAGCTCCTGCTGATGGTCTTTGCCTGGTGGACATGGCAGCATGTAGTTGTGCTTGTATCAGATTTACGTTGTTTGCCCCTCTTAATACGTTTTCTGTCCATTTGTACTCAAACTTTCAAACATCTTTAGTTCTGATTTAACTCCATGACTTCACAGATTATGGACCTGCGCTCAGTGGTCCACTGGTGTCCATCCTTGGTGACTTCGCCTAAACAACATGGCAAAGCTCAGCACTGACCACCAAAAGACATTCCTGCTCTGGCACCAGACACAAGTCGCCCACCTGAACAGGTGACACCTGCTCGTCCCCGTCACTTGGACCCTCTATGTGTGATGCTGGTCTTTCTCCTGTCTCTCTGATCACCTGTGCCATGTAATTCAGTTACAAATGTTAAAATGAGCTGATCTGGTCAACCCTCTGGCAGCTTTTAAGGTCGTGCCCTTTGACCCTGAGTTCATTCATGTGATTCAGGCTTTCTATTTGTAGCCCAGGTAGAAATTTGCATAAATAAGTGATTGATGTAAATAAATTACTGATGTAAGAATGTGAAATGTTTGTGTTTTAAACTGTCAATTTTAGAGTAGTAGTTATTTTATGTGGTTATGCAGACTTATATTTTGGTAACCGGATGTTGCAGAAAACCAGAAGGGGTGGAAGAACAGGCTGGAGGAGAGAAAGGGCGAGGGGAAAGAGTGTGACGCCAAGGTGGTGTGGCGAAAAGTTTGTGAGGCAAATTGCAAATTATCAGCAAGATAATTTACAGGAGTACAAACTGCTGATATTGACTGAGAATTTCAATTAGAGGATCGCAGTGTCTATCCGGTGAAGAGCCAATCGTTAATTCAGTGAGGGGAATTAACAGCATGAACCGACAGAGGCAGCAGCTAACTCCGCTCAATGCACTTCTTATGGACGTTCACTGATTTGGAGACAGAGACGATTTTGGATACGCTCATCAGCTCACGAACAGAGACAGAGGGATTAGGAGGATTTGTTGAACTAATACCACAATTGTAAAGTAAGGCAGCACTTTTATTTTATTTGTTGCTCCTGGTTTAGTGAACCGACCGCTGAGTTTTTGGTCTCAACGCTCCCAAGCACTGAATCAGGCCTGCAACAATTTGTTGTAATATAAGTTTGACAAGACTGAATGTATTTTTGTTTTATTGGAACGGTGTAATATAATTTATGATTATTTGTTTGGGTAAAAGAGAATTCCTGATTATTTCCAGTTCTATTAATTTTGTTTTGTTAGTTTATAATTAAACGGGGAGTTTATCATTTTTTATAGCCCAATTTCTTGGTGTTTTATTATAATTTTATGTGTAGCATAAACTATTGGTTTGGGAACAAATGTTAATGGGTAACTACCTTTACTATTTATTTATTTGTTATTACCTGACCAGTGTATTGCTAAACTTACAGTAAGTAATAAGGTTTTGTTTATAGTGACCAAAGACTCAAAATATTAAAGTAATTAGAGTTATAGTAAATTAGGCATTGGAGTAAATAACTCTACAGTAGACGGGCTACATATTCTAACATGGCAGCTCTCGTCTTATCTCATCCTTACGTTTCTCCCACCTTTCAGATTTAAAGGGGCTCTTGACATGGCTGCCCTCTTTCTCTTCTCATTTAGATCAGGGAGTCAAACTCAAGTTTTACTGAGGACAAAAAATAACACTCTTTATATCCACTGGGGGGCCGCAATCAGAGGGGGATTAGAGGTTGGGGGGCTCTCTCTGCATGCCTTCCTAGGGCCCCATTATTTTACTAAAAAACAGAATTGATTTTAACACACTCGGAAATAAAAGGACACTGCAGCCCAGCAAAGTCACTGAAGATTTCAAATGTAATGTGGGATTTGTGTCACTCGAGTGTGGGGGTCCTCAAACAAAAAAGGAGAGCTAAAATATAAGAAATGCACATTGACTCTGAAGAGAAAATAACTTGATACAAGTGACGTTATCTGACCAAACAGCAAAGTCATTTTACTTAAAAAGAAATCCTAAGATACGTTGGTTGAGTTTGGAAATAAGAAAGCTTTGACACACTGACATTGATCTGTGCCTGACATGACTTCAAATCTTAGATCTACAAATATGAGATGATGATCTCGTTTTAAAAGTCATTTACTAGCTTCTATCTTTGAATTTATGGTAGTGTATATTCGTCAGTTGATCATGAGGACGTCTTTTATGGCCCCATAAGCCAGGAAATCCTAAAATGGAGTCATTAACTGGTAAAAAGAGCCTCAACAGGTAGGGTGATAATTTGTGTCGTTGTCTTTCATGAAATAGAAACTTACTTCTAATTCAGTGACACAAACTCAAGTTCTATTACTTGATTTAAGGACACACAAGGCATATTTAAAAAAATAAATACATTTTTATTCAGTGGCAATGACCCACGGATATTTAAATGAGCAAACTTTGCTTGAAATAAACCTAAAACAAGACAAACAAGACACACAATCACAATTCTACTTGTTTATAGTTCATCCAGAAAGTATTCACAGCGCATCACTTTCTCCACATTTTGTTATGTTACAGCCTTATTCCAAAATGGATTAAATTCATTTTTTTCCTCAGAATTCTACACACAACACCCCATAATGACAACATGAAAAAAGTTTACTTGAGAGTTTTGCAAATTTATTAAAAATAAAAAAACTGAGAAATCACATGTACATAAGTATTCACAGCCTTTGCCATGAAGCTCAAAATTGAGCTCAGGTGCATCCTGTTTCCCCTGATCATCCTTGAGATGTTTCTGCAGCTTCACTGGAGTCCACCTGTGGTAAATTCAGTTGATGTGACATGATTTGGAAAGGCACACACCTGTCTATTGAAGGTCCCACAGTTGACAGTTCATGTCAGAGCACAAACCAAGCATGAAGTCAAAGGAATTGTCTGTAGACCTCCGAGCCAGGATTGTCTCCAAGCAGAAATCTGGGGAAGGTTACAGAAAAATTTCTGCTGCTTTGAAGGTCCCAATGAGCACAGTGGCCTCCATCATCCGTAAGTGGAAGAAGTTTGAAACCACCAGGACTCTTCCTAGAGCTGGCCGGCCATCTAAACTGAGCGATCGGGGGAGAAGGGCCTTAGTCAGGGAGGTGACCAAGAACCCAATGGTCACTCTCTCAGAGCTCCAGAGGTCCTCTGTGGAGAGAGGAGAACCTTCCTGAAGGACAACCATCTCTGCAGCAATCCACCAATCTGGCCTGTATGGTGGAGTGGCCAGACGGAAGCCACTCCTTAGTAAAAGGCACATGGCAGCCCGCCTGGAGTTTGCCAAAAGGCACCTGAAGGACTCTCAGACCATGAGAAGCAAAATTCTCTGGTCTGATGAGACAAAGATTGAACTCTTTGGTGTGAATGCCAGACGTCACATTTGGGGGAAACCTGGCACCATCCCTACAGTGAACCATGGTGGTGGCAGCGTCATGCTGTGGGGATATTTTTCAGTGACAGGAACTGGGAGACTAGTCAGGATGAAGGGAAAGATGACTGCAGTAATGTACAGAGACATCCTGGATGAAAACCTGCTCCAGAGCGCTCTTGACCTCAGACTGGGGCGACGGTTCATCTTTCAGCAGGACAACGACCCTAAGCACACAGCCAAGATATCAAAGGAGTGGCTTCAGGACAACTCTGTGAATGTCCTTGAGTGGCCCGGCCAGAGCCCAGACTTGAATCCGATTGAACATCTCTGGAGAGATCTTAAAATGGCTGTGCATCGACGCTTCCCATTCAACCTGATGGAGCTTGAGAGGTGCTGCAAAGAGGAATGGGCGAAACTGGCCAAGGATAGGTGTGCCAATCTTGTGGCATCATATTGAAAAAGACTTGAGGCTGGAATTGCTGCCAAAGGTGCATCGACAAAGTATTGAGCAAAGGCTGTGAATACTTATGTATATGTGATTTCTCATTTATTTTAACTATACTAATAAAAGGCAAAGCCCTCACTGACTGACTTGACTCATCACTAATTCTCCAACTTCCCGTGTAGGTAGAAGGCTGAAATTTGGCAGGCTCATTCCTTACAGCTTACTTACAAAAGCTGGGCAGGTTTCATTTCGAAATTCTACACGAAACGGTCATAACGGTCGATAACGATCGACAACGTCCGCCATGTTGAACTTTCTTATTTATGGCCCCATCTTCACGAAATTTGGTAGGCGGCTTCCCTGTGCTAACCAAAACTGATGTACATACTTATTTCGATGGTTTGACGCCACTGTCGGCCGCCATATTGAACTTTCCAACGTCACTAATTTTCCAACTTCTCGTGTAGGTAGAAGGCTGAAATTTGGCAGGCTCATTCCTTACAGATTACTTACAAAAGTTAAGCAGGTTTCATTTTGAAATTCTACGCGTAACAGTCATAACGGTCGACAACGTCCGCCATGTTGAACTTTCTTAATTATGGCCCCATCTTCACAAAATTTGGTTGCCGGCTTCCCTGCGCTAACCGAAACCAATGTACGTACTGATTTCGGTGGTATAATGCCACTCTTGGCCGCCATATTGAACTTTTCAACGGTCTTTGTTACTTATGGGCCCATCTTCAAGAAATTTGGTACACGGGTTCCCAACACTAACTGAATCCTACTTACATACATATATACGTCCATAGCCTGCAGCTCGGTCACCGTGTGAGGCGGCATTGGGTCCCCCATCCCAACGCCTCCCACGTTGTTGGCTGCCTGCCTATATAAGGCCGTCCGTCGCTCCAGTCTCTACATTCCCTTCCTTGCTTTGCCACAGGATTCATGTCTCCCTGCTGATAACTACAGCCTTTTTATTTAATCCACGGCTTCTCCGTTGTTTTATTGTTTATTTATTACGATTATAGTTATTGTGTAGGTATTTTAGACTTACTTTACATTGTTCAGGTACCCATTTCCTTTATCATTCCAACCCCCATTACCATGTCTATCGAGATGATCATTATCGATCAAAGAACTGTCACTTACTGAGTGGTTTCCATGCCCGGAGATACAACCTACCTTTTCCATTCTCTTTGTTACATATTGCACGGCCATATCAGTCTCACTCTTGATATCCGGAGGAACATTGTGTCTTATGTATTGAATGACTGGGAAAGGTTCAAGGTGTGGACTGATGATGGTACAGGAGATAATTAGACTGCACAGGAGCACTAGAAGAGTGAAATGCTTAAGCCCTTCACCTATGGATCTGCATGTGAGTTGATGGCTGCCGCTTTCAAGTGTACCGGAATGGCCAAATATTTTACACCTTTCGACAACCGCCAATGCCTCTTAAACATCTTAGATTGACAGGTGACGATTTCAGTAGTGGACACTTTAATGTTTATGAATGTTTCAACTCTCAAAAGCTGGATGTGAAGTTATCGAGTTATTGTATACTTACAACGCTTGACAGATGCCGAATGTCTCTTCAACACAAGTCCTACAAATACTGCTCAAGAGTAAGCTCAGCGCACAGCTTGGTCATATTACAACCGGAGGGCCGAACTCACAATGTGGTATACAAAGAGATCCTTAACAAATAATTATTGGTATATTATCCCTCAGTTTAAAAAGGTTTAATTTTCTTCTTAATAAAAAATTTAAGGCAGTACTTAGCCGCTGCGAAGTGCGGGTATTTTGCTAGTGTGTGTATATATGTAGATATGTATGTACAGTATATATATGTTTATGTATGTATGTGTATATATATAAACTGCTCAAAAAAATTAAAGGAACACTTTGAAAACACATCAGATCTCAATGGGAAAAAGAAATCCTCCTGGATATCTATACTGATATAGACTGGGTAATGTGTTAGGAACGAAAGGATGCCACATCGTTTGATGGAAATGAAAATGATCAACCTACAGAGCCCTGAATTCAAAGACGCCCAAAAATCAGAGTGAAAAAATTATGTGGCAGGCTAGTCCATTTTGCCAAAATTTAATTGCAGCAACTCAAAATTGTACACAGTAGTTTGTATGGCCCCTGTGTTCTTGTATACATGCCTGACAACATCGGTGCATGCTTCTAATGAGATGACAGATGGTGTTGTGGGGGATCTCCTCCCAGATCTGGACCAGGGCATCACTGAGCTCCTGGACAGTCTGAGATGCAACCTGGTGGCATTGGATGGACCAAAACATAATGTCCTAGAGGTGTTCTATTGGATTTAGGTCAGGAAAGTGTGGTGGCCAGTCAATGGTATCAATTCCTTTATCCTCCAGGAACTGCCTGCATACTTTCACTACATGAGGCCAGGAATTGTCGTGCACCAGGAGCCATTGTACCAGCATAGGGTCTGACAATGGATCCAAGGATTTCATCCTGATACCTAATGGCAGCCAAGGTGCCTTTGTCAAGCCTGTAGCGGTCTGTGTGACCCTCCATGGATATGCCTCCCCAGACAATCATTAACCCACCACCAAACTGCTCATGCTGAATGATGTTACAGGCAGCATAATGTTCTCCATGGCTTCTCCAGACCCTTTCACTTCTGTCACATGCTCAGGGTGAACCTGCTCTCATCTGTAAAAAGCACAGGGCACCAGTGGTGCATCTGCCAATTCTGGTATTGTATGGCGAATGCCAATCGAGCTGCATGCTGCTGGGCAGTGAGCTCAGGGCCCATTAGAGGACATGGGGCCCTTGGGTCACTCTCATGAAGTCTTTCTGGTTGTTTGGTCAGAGACATTCACACCAGTGGCCTGCTGGAGGTCATTTTGTAGGGCTCTGGCAGTGCTCATCCTGTTCCTCCTTGCCCAAAGGAGCAGATACTGGTCCTGCTGATGGGTTATGGACCCTCTATGGCCCTCTCCAGCTCTCCCAGAGTAACTGCTTGTCTCCTAGAATCTCCTCCATGCCCTTGAGACTGAGAATGACACGTATTGATGTGCCATCCTGGAGAAGTTGGACTACCTGTGCAACCTCTGCAGGGTCCAGGTATCGCCTCATGCTACCAGTAGTGACACTGACTGTAGCCAAATGCAAAACTAGTGAAGAAACAGTCAGAAAAGATGAGGTGGGAAAATGTCAGTGGCCTCCACCTGTTAAACCATTCCTGTTTTGGGGGTCATCTCATTGTTGCCCTCTAGTGCATCTGTTGTTAATTTCATTAACACCACAGCAGCTGAAACTGATTAACAACCCCCTCTGCTACTTAACTGACCAGATTAATATCCCATAAGTTTCATTGACTTTATGCTATACTCTGATTAAAAAGTGTTCCTTTAATTCTTTTGAGCAGTATATATATATATATATATATATATATATATATATATATATATATATACTATATATATACACAGTATGTGACAGCAACACTCACAACAGTAACAAAACAATTACATTGACAATCATGTTACGTTATTTTTAAAATGTTTCCTTTTCTTTTTCATTACTTCTTTAACACACTATTTCTCCGCTGCGAAGCGCGGGTATTTTGCTAGTTTTTAATAAATTTGCAAAAACCTCATGTAAACTTTTTTCACATTGTCATTATGGGGTTTTGTGTGTAGAATTCTGAGGAAAAAAATGAATGTAATCCATTTTGGAATAAGGCTGTAACATAACAAAATGTGGAAAAAGTGATGAAGCGCTGTGAATACTTTCAGGATGCACTGTATAACTGCAAACCAATTGTGTACACAAAGATAAGACCAGCGGTCACTTTGTTTTTTTCAGCACTTTTATCTTTTCCTGTGTTTTTCAGATGAAATTCATAATTAAAACAGTTACATGTGCCATCCTGTATTTGCTGATGAGCAAAAGAAATTTTCCATAATTGTCCCCTTGAACTTGGACCTCCATTCAGTATTTTAATGTCAAAAACAAAAAAAATTTCAGGCCATTGACGATTGAAAAAAATTAAAATAATCACAAACCAAACAAGAGAAGACACAATAAAATGCATTCTCACTAATTAAACGTTCTGTACCCCAGCACTCTGTAGATAAACCAACAGCCAAATGCCAAGAGATCTTTGAGCAGTGAGGTATTAATGTAAAGATTTTCTGTATTATTTTTATTATTAAGAACACAGCCATGAAAACCTTGTGCCCACTGTATTTAGTGTCCAACAAACAATTTCCATTCATCCATCCATCCATCCATCCATCCTCTTCCGCTTATCCGAGGTCGGGTCGCGGGGGCAGTAGCTTAAGCAGAGAGGCCCAGACTTCCTCTCCCCGCCACTTCTTCCAGCTCTTCGGGAGAATCCCAAAGGCGTTCCCAGGCCAGCCGGGAGACATAGTCCCTCCAGCGTGTCCTGGGTCTTCCCCGGGGCCTCCTCCCAGCTGGACGTGCCCAGAACACCTCACCAGGGAGGAGTCCAGGAGGTATCCTGATCAGATGCCGAGCCACCTCATCTGACTCCTCTCGATGCGAAGGAGCAGCGGCTCTACTCTGAGCCCCTCCCGGATGACTGAGCTTCTCACCCTATCTTTAAGGGAAAGCCCAGACACCCTGCGGAGGAAACTCATTTCAGCCGCTTGTATTCTCGATCTCGTTCTTTCAGTCACTACCCATAGCTCATGACCATAGGTGAGGGTAGGAGCATAGATTGACTGGTAAATTGAGAGCTTTGCCTTACGGCTCAGCTCCTTTTTCACCACGACAGACCGATGCAGAGCCCGCATCACTGCGGACGCCGCACCGATCCGCCTGTCGATCTCACGCTCCATTCTTCCCTCACTCGTGAACAAGACCCCGAGATACTTGAACTCCTCCACTTGGGGCAGGATCTCTCCCCCAACCCTGAGAGGGCACTCCACCCTTTTCCGGCTGAGGACCATGCTCTCGGATTTGGAGGTGCTGATTCTCATCCCAGCCGCTTCACACTCAGCTGCGAACCGATCCAGAGAGAGCTGAAGATCACGGCCTGATGAAGCAAACAGGACAACATCATCTGCAAAAGCAGTGACCCAATCCTGAGTCCACCAAACCGACCCCTTCAACACCCTGGCTGCGCTTAGAAATTCTGTCCATAAAAGTTATGAACAGAATGGTGACAAAGGGCAGCCCTGGCGGAGTCCAACTCTCACTGGAAACGGGCTCGACTTACTGCGGCAATGCGGACCAAGCTCTGACACGGTTGTACAGAGACCGAACAGCTCTTATCAGGGGTCCGGTACCCCATACTCCCGAGCACCCCCACAGGATTCCCGAGGACACGGTCGAATGCCTTTTCCAAGTCCACAAAACACATGTAGACCGGTCGGGCAAACTCCCATGCACCCTCCAGGACTCTGCTAAGGGTGAAGAGCTGGTCCACTGTTCCGCGACCAGGGACGAAAACCACACTGTTCCTCCTGAATCCGAGGTTGACTATCCGACGGACCCTCCTCTCCAGAACCCCGAATAGACTTTTCCAGGGAGGCTGAGGAGTGTGATCCCTCTATAGTTGGAACACACCCTCCGGTCCCCTTTTAAAGAGGGGACCACCACCCCGGTCTGCCAATCCAGAGGCACTGTCCCGATGTCCATGCGATGTTGCAGAGGCGTGTCAACCAAGACAGTCCTACAACATCCAGAGCCTTAAGGAACTCGGTATCTCATCCACCCGGGGCCCTGCCACCAAGGAGTTTTTTGACCACCTCGGTGACTTCAGTCCCAGAGATGGGAGAGCCCACCTCAGAGTCCCCAGGCTCTGCTTCCTCATTGGAAGGCATGTTAGTGGGATTGAGGAGGTCTTGAAGTACTCCTCCCACCGACCCACAACGCGTCGAAGTGAGGTCAGCAGCGCACCATCCCCACCATATACGGTGTTGACACTGCACTGCTTCCCCTCCTGAGGCGGGCGGTGGACCAGAATCTCCTCGAAGCCGTCCAAAGTCGTTCTCCATGGCCTCTCCAAACTCCTCCCATGCCCGAGTTTTGCCTCAGCAACAACCGAAGCCGCGTTCGCTTGGCCTGCGGTACCTATCAGCTGCCTCCAGAGACCCACAGGACAAAAAGTCCTATAGGACTCCTTCTTCAGCTTGACGGCATCCCTCACCGCCGTGTCCACCAACGGGTTGGGGATTGCCGCCACGACAGGCACCGACCACCTTGCGGCCACAGCTCCGGTCAGCCGCCTCAACAATAGAGGCACGGAACATGGCCCATTCGACTCAATGTCCCCACCTCCCTCGGGGCGTGGTTGAAGTTCTGCGGAGGTGGGAGTTGAAGCTACTTCTGACAGGGGACTCTGCCAGCCGTTCCCAGCAGACCCTCACAACACGTTTGGGCCTACCAGGTCTGACCGGCATCTTCCCCCACCATCGAAGCCAACTCACCACCAGGTGGTGATCAGTTGACAGCTCCGCCCCTCTCTTCACCCGAGTGTCCAAGACATATGGCGCAAGTCCGACGACACGACCACAAAGTCGATCATCGACCTGAGGCCTAGGGTGTCCTGGTGCCAAGTGCACATATGAACAGCCTTATGCTTGAACATGGTGTTCGTATGGACAATCCATGACGAGCACAGAAGTCCAATAACAAAACACCGCTCGGGTTCAGATCGGGGGGGCCATTCCTCCCAATCACGCCCTTCCAGGTCTCACTGTCATTGCCCACGTGAGCATTGAAGTCTCCCAGCAAAACGAGGGAATCCCCAGAAGGTATGCCCTCTAGCAACCCCTCCAGAGACTCCAAAAAGGGTGGATACTCCAAACTGCTGTTCGGCGCATATGCACAAACAACAGTCAGGACCCTTCCCCACCCGGCGGAGGGAGGCCACACTCTCGTCCACGGGGTAAACCCCAATGCACAGGCTCCAAGTCGGGGGGGCAATAAGTATGCCCACACCTGCTCGGCGCCTCTCACCGGGGGCAACTCCAGAGTGGTAGAGAGTCCAGCCCCTCTCAAGGAGATTGGTACCAGAGTCCAAGCTGTGCGTCGAGGTGAGTCCGACTATATCTAGCCGGAACCTCTCGACCTCGCACTAGCTCAGGCTCCTTCCCCTTCAGAGAGGTGACATTCCACGTCCCAAGAGCCAGTTTCTGTAGCCGAGGATCAGACCGCCAAGGTCCCCGCCTTCGGCCACCACCCAACTCACACTGCACCCAACCTCCTTGGCCCCTCCCATAGGTGGTGACCCCATGGGGAGAATTTCCAGTCAGTGAATGACATTTGTTTAGTAACCTTTGAGGTGTTTGTCATGAAGAGCAATCAGTGACTGTTGTGTGACACAGAAGAAGATGCCATCAGGTAGAAGGGTCCTTTAGGTAGCACTTCATCTGTGGACATCGTTACGGGTGTATCACCAACAGCCAGTGGGCAGTTTAAATAACTCACAAGCAATGCCTGCTTAGGAAGAAGACATTTCTGAAGGCAAACGTCAGGGTCTTCTACTGCCTGAAAGAAAAAAAAAGAAATGGTAAATAATAAATGAAAACCAACAGACATCAGCTGATGTTTTAGTTCACAGTTTCATTTCAAGGAAATAAACTTTTTAACACATCACATCTCAAGGACCTCAAGTCAAAGCCTCACTTGCATGTCACAGCTTCTTTAGAGGAGCAGCTGGTGACAGAAACAGCAATGGCAGTGAAGGCCTGAGTGACTGCTGAGGACCAAATAATGAAAACATTAGTAATGAAAGGCCAGAGCTGAGCTCATTAGTGTCATGGCTGATCGCAGCAGATTCTTCCACATCCCATAAAACTGAACCTTTTGACAAAACTCCATCCATCTTTTCTTTTCTTTTTCGATGTGCTGCTTGTTCTCCTTGTCCACAGTGTGATGAAGCTAATCAATAACCTAAAGAACACCTACAGGAATATCCAGACACACAACAAACATTTAAATGTAATCATTAAAGCTCACATTTTTGCCTATCATATATTTTCCATTTTTCTCTTCTTCAGTTATTGATGACCTTCAATTTCCTTTATCTTTGAAGAGTATCTCTCAGGTTCTTCATCTTTGTTGGTCCTCAGGATTTAGACCACACTGCAGCCTGATGTGTCGTATAGAACACACGGGCTGAAAAATAACAAGACACACAAGTTTATACCAATTTAAATTAGCAAGTGTAAATGCTGTAACCTGTACAAGATATGAAAAGCATTCATGTTTTATAACTTGGCCTACCTCACGATAACTGATTCCCGGATGGAATGTTATCTGAGCCATGGAAGAGATCCCTTAAATCATCACAGGTGAGGATATTCAGCAAGATGTCCCTCAAATTGTCACCTGTAGATACACAACAGCAAGTCTCAGTCCCGACATGACGTCATCAGTGTGACTGAGAACTGACAGAATGCACGGCCGTCAGACCAGAAGACAGAAGCTTTGCTGCTTTGTGACAAGTCAACTGGTCAGCAGATTGGACACATGTTACTGGAGCCGACGTTTAAAAAGACAATGTCTGAGCGTCTCCATGGGAATGGCAATGCTACAAATATTTATAAAACATTTTAAACACATGTTTACAAAAAATGATAACATTTCATTACCCCTTATCAAGCGGGGTCATTTTTGCCTAATCGCTTGTAATTTAACCTCTCCAAATTAGAATCATTGCTGTTATTGAACTATCTGGAGTATAAACACACGTTTGGTCTCTTTGTAAAGGTAACTTTCTCTAGTTTCACCCTTAGTAGTCAGAATCACTGTAGGTGTGACTGATCAAAAGTTATGCACATTAGAACTCACAGAAAAAATGAATTTTTTTGTTCTCGCCTCTAAGTTTTTTTGTGAAAATAAAGGCCTCTATAGCTGTAGTAGGTAGGTGGGGACAGAAACACACTATGTACCAACAGAATAACTTGTTGACTACTCACATTTCAAATTTGAAAAGAATACCAGTCAAAATGACATTTTCACACCAGTTTTTATGTGGGCATGTCCAGGTGCTTTTTAGAGGGACCTCTGGTTTATCCATTATCCACATTTTGGAACGTATGTTAAAAGTGTAATAACTTTTGAATGCTTCAACCCACAGATAACAATGAGGGCTCTACTGAAAGCTTACACCTAAAGGAATCTATATCTACACACAGTGTCACTGTATTAGTTATGGAAATTCATATTCCATAATAAAAACAATAAAAAATACACATTTCAATATAAAAATAGTCAAAACAAGTCTTATGGGCCCAAAAATATATATACATATTTTATTTTTTACTTTTTTTTTTAATAAAATGCACACAGACCATATACATTTTTTTACAAACTGTTACAACACAGCTCAGCGTTTTTCCACGTGCCACTGATTGTAGCAATCCCTAGCAGGCAGAAAGCACAAGGGCGTGTCACATGTCGCTCTCTGCCATTAGACGTCTCCTGGTACGATCGATCACTGTCACACCGCATACATGCCTCTACTACTTCATCGAGAGTGTATTTACGTTTATCTGTACGTTTATCCATATTTAAAATGCGAAAAAAAACTAGGTGAAATCACAATAAACAACCACGCACCAAGTCTGCAGACTGGCACAAATGCCAGCTTTGCGCAGCTCCATCGGTTTTGTTTACAAGTTGGCATGGCAAGTTAAATATCGGCGTGCTCAGCTGCTCATTGGCTGTAAGTTTGGAGTGTCACTCACAGTGACCAATCAAACTGGTAGATTCTACCAGGGTTTGGAGTTGTGCGTCATCGTTCAGCTGTTCAGACACTTCGTTGGCTATAACGAGGTGCCAGTCACCCCCCAGACCCCTCGTAATTGGCCAACTTAGGTGTCAATCAGAAGCTAACACTTCCGTGTAACATGCTTTAGCATAGTTATTGCCGACAGAAACAAATTACATCTGATATGACCAATAGAAATGAAAAAAAATGTCGGAACTAGTCTCAAGTTAAGAAACGTTTTCTGGAGTTTTTGTCCCTTTGAGGATCTATCGTGTATTTTGGACCTAATCGTTTTACTGGATTATATTCCCTGGAGCCTTATGGACAGAATGACATCAATATTGCTCGGAAATATTGATGTTTGACTTGCAGAGAGCCTTCAAAGGTAGTCAAAGGTAGGAAAAGTCAGCTCTTAAAAGTATTTACTTCTCTGTAAAAAAGGATTTAGTGTCAGTGCTGTGGTTGTTGTGTGTCAAAATGGTTTATATCATCGGAAAGACGAGACCCTGAATTTTCATTTGATGTGTAGTATGTCGAGGTGCATGACAGAGGGGCATGCACACATGGCTGTGACGTCGTCCAATCGTCGTTATGTACCGGGACCGGTACGTGTGCATGTTAAGTATATTAAAAATGTGACCTTTTACATGTCGTTTTTTGAAACACAAGCAAACATTCAAATGAAGTCGTTCAGGAGATGCTGAGCAGCTTTAGGTTTGGGAAGTCAAATTAACATTTAAAGAAATCTCAAAGTGAGTTGAAACCAGATGGCTGAAGCTCATTTCAAGATACTGATGCTAGGATCAATGAAATACATTTTCAGAAATGTTACTGTAACATCCTCTGAATTTCAAGATATCTCAAATCAATTGTATGTACTTGAAGGTATCAGAAATTTATTTCAGACTCCTCAAACGGCCTAAGAAGTTCTTTTCAGATTTCTTGAAATACGTTTCAACTCTTTGAAAGTGGATAAGCAGCCATTTGAGATATCTGAGAATTCACTGGCAATAACTTTAACTGTATTTCGTAAAATAATATTCTGATAACTGTAAATAATTTACTGAATTTTTAAAGATATCTTACAATGTATTTAAGATACCTTAAAGAAAAAGTCAACATATCCTAAAATATCTGTCCTAAGATATCTGAGAACAGAAGCCAAATTTAAAATATCAGGAAGTCAGTTTGAGATATCTGGAAAAATATGTATTTACATTTATACTTCACTTTGATAGTTTAATATATATATCTAAAATAGTACTTTAAGATATTTCTAAATATTATGTCAGCCTATCGTATTACTCAAGACATCAGGCTCACATTAAACTACAGTCGTTCACTTGCTGTTGGCACATTTGCTTGCCTATCCTTTAATGGCAGCTAATCGCATCCTCCAGTTTTGTTCATTTGTTTCGTCCACCTCTTGACATACACGTTAAGCTTGTCTGCATGCAGTCTGAGATGAAGCTGCATGAAGTTTCCTTTGGTAAGATTAGCATCATTAGCCATTTTGAACATCAAGGGAAAAAAAAGATCATGCAAAATACACAGCGCTGTCACGCTCTCTCACTTTCACCTTAAACACAAATCTGAAAATTCAAACTACATTCACAAAACCTCAGACTTTCCTATCCAAGCCAGACTATCACCTCAAAACCAGTTTCCCTGTGTTCAAAACCAAACAATGTGTTCAGATCCTGCACACAGCAAGTAGAAATCTATTCACCACAGAGCATTCGTTAGACGCACCATAAAATAATGTAGGACACAGCATCCAGGGCATGGAGGTAACAGAGAATGTTTATTTGTAAATGCATTTAGCAAAACATGATGGTAGGCAAAGTGATATCTACATTCAGCACTTTCATAACAAAAAATAGAAAAAAAAAACTAAATGACAAGCACCTTACTGCCATTGAGATTCATTCTCTAACATCACGTCTTTGTGCAGGGTCCGGCCAAAGGATTTCATCCACATTACAGGCAATATTTTCCCTTGCCAGGCAACAGGGGAAAAACCCTCTGGAGTGACAAATCTAGCCTTGACAAGACTCCACAGTTCTATCGTCACAGGCCTGTTCCATTGTGTCCAGTAAAATTTCCTTGTTGTAGGGCTGTTGGTCACTATTAGATTCAGGAAGGGGCTATAAGGTGGAAGGAAGACCTTTATGAAGTGCTCTTTGTTGGTGAACCACTCATGTATCAGGACAGCAATGTTAAAGCTCATATTGTCCAAACTATAACATACAAAGGATGCACTGCTTGATGATCAAGCTGCTCACGCTCAGCCATAATATCCTGTAGATCACCCAGAAATGCAAGGAGATGTTCAGTGTTATATGGCCCGAGGTTTGCATGATGATGGAGAACCCCCCACAAGTTATTTATGGCTGCACAAAGGGTGACATTGCCACCATGCCGGCCAGGGACTTCCACAATCCTGCCTCTCCGTCTCCTTTTCGACAGATTGAACCCTGCTTCATCTGTGAAAATGTGTTCATGGGGTCTTTCCATGGACTCCAATGCAAACACTCTTTATAGAAATAGATAAGTAGTTTAGTACAATAAGTGATACAAAAATATAGACCTCTGCAGTAACGCAGTTACAGTATATGCACTCCAGATTTACGTACATTAAAATAGAATTCACGGTACTGTAAAAGTAGCAACTGCAACTACATTCACAGTAGGCCGAGCATAGAATTGGACTGGAAGCTTCAGCGCTGAAAGTGTGTGTAGGTGACATTTACTCGCACACACTGATATCTTAGATCTTTGACTCTTGCAGAGTTGCCCCCAAAGGGTACTCTGTATGCCTGTCTCATGCTAAGTCTGTTGCATTGAAGGACACGGTCAATAGTTGTCAGAGACACACTGTTGATTCCATCAAAGTTGACATTGTCTTCAATCACGCTCTGCTGGATTTCACAAAGTCAGAGAGCATTATTTTGAAGCACCATGTCAGCAATGAGTGCTTCTTGATGTTGGGAGAAAAGAGCAGTCCTTCCACTCTCATCTGGTCGTGCTTCAATTCTACAGAGGTGGCAATGCATTTAGAAATGTATACAGCCAGTAGAAAGAGTATTGGAAGGAACGTTACAGTACTTACTGTAATTATAGTATACTACATGTCAAATGTTGTACAGCAAGGAACAATGACCAGTTCTCTTTTCTGAATATGCTGATGATGCCGGCCACAGAGAACCTGCTCAAATTGGGTTGGACTCTTTGTCCGGCTTCAATACAATACAATACAATTTATTTTTGTGTAGCCTAAAATCACACAGGAAGTGCCGCAATGGGCTTTAACAGGCCCTGCCTCTTGACAGCCCCCCAGCCTTGACTCTCTGAGAAGACAAGGAAAAACTCCCAAAAAACCTTATAGGGAAAAATGGAAGAAACCTTGGGAAAGGCAGTTCAAAGAGAGACCCCTTTCCAGGTAGGTTGGGCGTGCAGTGGGTGTCAAAAGAAGGGGGTCAATACAATAAAATACAGTACACAGAACAGAACAAATCCTTAATACAGCATAATAATACAAATTTTAGAAGTACAGAGCAGAATGTAACAGTAGATGATATCACATAATCAGATTTGGATATTTTTAGAGTCCTGCAGACCTCATCCATCAAGCTGCCTCCCCCATTTGGCCATTCCACGGCTGAAACAGTGCTGCCAGCCAATCCGATGAAGGGTCCCTCTTTCCCATGATTCCTGCGATCGTCCATCAGGGATGACTTTACCATAGGCAGGCAAACAACTTGGCAGGTGGGCGTGGCACCAATGCCACATTTGAGTACCGAGAAAGAAACAGAATAGGTGAGGGTTAGTATTCAAATATAACTGTCATGTTACTTATGTTTAGTGCTAATGACTAACAACAGAGATGCAGTCTGTACAGTTAATCAGCAGCTCTAGTCAGGATATGCTAAACTGAAGTAGTGAGTCTTCAGCCGGGATTTAAAGGCTGAGACCGAGGGGCATCTCTTATGGAAGCAGGAAGACCATTCCACAGTTTAGGGGCCCTGTAACTAAAAGCTCGACCTCCCACTGTTATTTTATTAATCCTTGGAATCCTAAGCAGACCGGCATCTTGAGATCTTAATGTGCTCAGGTTTGTAAGTCATGATAAGTTCAGACAAGTAAGCGGACCTTGGCCATTTAATGCTTTATATGTTAAAAGGAGGATTTTGAAATCTGCCCTAAACTTAACTGGGAGCCAGTGTAAAGATTTAAGAACTGGGGTTATGTGTTCATATTTTCTTGTTCTTGTAATAATTCTTGCAGCGCATTTTGGATTAACTGGAGGCTGTATAGAGAACAGTTTGAACAGCCAGTGAACACCGCATTGCAGTAGTCAATCCTACTAGAGATAAATGCATGAATTAATTTCTCACAATCCTGTTTATTTAGAAAGCCTTAATTTCCTAACATTTTTAAGATGGAAAAACATGTTTTGGACAACTTTGTAATATGTGCTTTAAATGACATGCTAGAGTCAAAGATAACTCCTAGATTGCGGGCTGATTCAGTAAAATTAATTGGGATTCCAACTGAGTTAAATGATGACAAAATATTGCTGTGATCAGCGTCATTCCCTCCAACAATTAACATCTCTGTTTTATCTGTATTTAAAGACAAGTAGTTCTCATTCATCCATTCCTTTAATTCACTAACACAACTAATTAAAGACAACATCGGAGAAACTTCATTTGATTTAAATGAAAGGTATAACTGGGTGTCATCTGCATACAGTGAAAATTAACATTATGTTTCCTAATGAGAGATCCCAGTGGAAGCATGTAAAGTGAAAACAGTAAAGGTCCCAGTACTGAGCCCTGGGACACCATATTGAACTTCTGTGTATAATGATGGAGTACTGTCAGCACATTTCTGTACATATTGGAATCGATTTGATAAATAAGAACTGAACCAAGCGAGCACGGGCCTGTAAGCCCAACATCATTTTCTAGCCTGTGCAGTAAAATAGAATGGTCAATGGTGTCAAATGCTGCACTTAAGTCCAACAACATAATTACAGTGGAATTTCCTTCATCAGAGGATATCAGAATGTCATTTACAACCCGTGTTAGTGCCGTTTCTGTACTATGACCAGTGCGAAAGCCAGACTGGAATTTCTCAAATAAATTGTAATGCGTAAGGTGTGACTGAAGCTGACTGGCGACTACTTTTCTAGTATTTTAGAGAGAAATGGTAAATTTGAAATAGGCCTATAATTATTTAGTATGTGTGGGTCTAGGTCTGACTTTTTAAGTAAAGGTTTAATGACTGACACTTTTAGTGCATCAGGTACTGTGCCATGCAATAATGAACTATTGATAATGGTTAGAATAGGGCTGCAAGAACATCCATTGCACTTTTACTAGTTTTGTTGGCACTGGATCTAGGGAACAAGTAGTGGGCTTCATTTTAAATTAAAGTTAAGACTTCCTGCTCAGTTACAGGATTAAAATTACTAAAGTGCTGAATGCAATGTGCAGGGTCTGCTAAGCTAGTATTTGGTTTGTACTGTGATGCTGAGATCTGGGATCTTATATTTTTAATTTTCTCATTGAAGAAGTTCATAAAGTCTGTACTGCTAATATCTGTTGGTATTTTGCACTGTTGATCTGAATTCCCATTTGTTAATTTAGCAACTGTTAAAAGTACCCAGGATTTTTATTATTGCTATCTATTACTGTAATGTAGAATAGTATTCTGAGCGAGCTTTAAAGAGGGCTTTTTTTATATTTATTAACACTCTCTGTCCATGCCTTTTGAAAGACATGCAGCTTTGTTGCACTCCAGTTTTCGACACTCTAATTTAAGAGCGCGAGTGTTTTCATTAAACCAGGGAGAGTTTCTTTGCGCTTTGATCACTTTTGTTTTTAGGGGAGCCACTGTGTCCAGAGCATCTCTCAAGGTCACATTATAATGTGATGTTAGCTAATCTAAATTGTTTTTCATGCTTACATTTGATGTTAACTGATCTAAATGGTTTTCCACAATTACACTCGACTTACTCAAGGTATCTATAAATTTTGAAGCAGAATTACAATCTAGATGTCGCACTGTCTTTGTTTTAATTTGCGAGTGCGCTGGCAAGGGCAGAACTAAATCAAACGTAATTAAGAAGTGATCGGAAATAACTACATTTAATGGAGTAATATTTAAATTTTGAATTTCAACTTTGTAAGTTATAATTAACTCTAATGTGTGGTTATGATTATGAGTTGGACCTTTGACAATCTGACAAAATCCTACTGAATTTAACAAATAAGTAAAACATTTGCTAAAAGTGTCAGTTTCCACATCAATGTGTACATTAAAATCCCCCATCAGTACTACGTGATCATAATTTATAGCCACATCAGACAAAAGGTTGCTAAATTCAGTCATGAACAATTCACTCATTGTCATCCCATGAACAAGGACACGGTGTACAACAGTTGCCTGAATTTCATCAGTAATGATCGTTCTTGGTCTTCCTCATCCCCTTCCTCCTTGTCCACCACCTCTCACACTAACACTTTCCCTTCTGCCTCTCTGTATGTTTCTGTCCATTATAGATGGATGCACATGTGCCACCTGTGCACTCTGAACTGTCTTTTATCCTGTCTAATTGGTCATTAGAAATGTGTGTGTTCAATTTGGAGTCGTTGTATGTGAGAGATGACAGCTGTGGTCGATTTGTGTTCACATTTTACTGCCAGTGTTTTGCAACACAAGTGTATCACAGTGTGGAATGTGTTTAGGGACTGGGAATGTGTTTAAAGTTTAGCTAAAAAGAGTGGAGGAGTTTTGCAAATTGTGTCTAAGTACCTGAACAGTGTTAGAGGTTTGGCCAAAAGATGGTTTGATTCGAAAAATGAGTTCAGGCCACCGAGAATTTGGTTCAGAGATGGGGTTTAGTATTTTAGCAACTGAGAAAAACTGTAACGTTGGTGTTTAACAAGGGCAAAATATATACTCACTCCTCCTTAAAAGGACAGTGTACATTGTGTTCAGGACAAGAACAACACATTCAAGTTGGAGCCATCTTCTTGGGAGAGGGTGAACTTCTTTCCCATTCTTGAGGATGAGTCTTATAAATCCAAACGGTGAGGAGGTCATCTGTGTCGAGCAGGATAACAACGTTCAGTGTAAGCATCTGTTAAGAAAGGAAATCATTGAAGGAGATGTCAAAGATTTTCTAGCGGACTCTTCCTCATTCACAGATGGAGCTGATGGAGTTTCTGTTACCTCCATTGTTGGTACTTTTTACAGGCCACTGATTTCCACTGCTGTCAGAATTCACTTCAGGATAATCCATGTCTGGAGGATCAGTTGATGCTGGTGATACCTGCTACAGCTGATCCACATGTCTTCACCAAACAATGGGAAGTGTAAGAGGCAGGTCTGCTCTGACTGAGTACAGTGGCAGGAACCCATCGGAATTGTTAAAAACTCGAGCCAATGTGGTGTCATCAGGATGAAACACTCCGTCTTTCTCTTTCTTGTCTCGATGTTCAATTTGTTTTTGTTGGTAATGATGTGCCACTTGTTTTGTTTCTGGTGGCTTTAGTAAGTTAAACGTTGTATAAAGTTGTCTCTTCATCACTGTGAAGGCAGGTGTAGCTCTAGTGGTGGTGTTCTCTTAATTCTGATAAGACAGTAAGAACTGATTTGAACGAGTGTGAAGTGAGCCTTCGTCTTGTGATGCCTTCAATATTTGCTTCACTGTCTGTATACACCATTCTGCTAACCCGGATGGTGTGGTGCAGAACGAATGTGCAGAATTCCATTGGTTTGTAGAGAAGTGGCAAAATCTTGTGACACACACTGAGGACCATTATCACTCACAAGCTGCTCTGAGGAGCAATAAAGACAAAATAATTCCTCTAACCTTTCAATTGTTTTAACAGCAGTTGTTGAGTGCATAACAGAAACCTCCGGCCACTTACTGTAAGCATCTACAACCACCAGGAACATCTTTTCTTCAAAGGGACCTACAAAGTCCACATGAATACTCTGCCAAGCATTTTCATACCAGTTCCATGGGTGAAGCGGTGCCAGTTGTGGGACATTCTTATCTTCTGATAGGAAACACATGCCTTGGCCCTCTCCTCAATATGTCCATCTAATTATGACCACCAAAAGTAACTCCTCACAATCTCCTTCATACCAACATGACTTGCATGAAGCTGCTGGATCAAAAGTTTCCTTAGTGGTGGAAGGATGAGGGCACGGTGACCCCAAAGAATACCACCAGCCAGCACAGACAGTTTTCTTTTTCTAGAAAGGTAGGGTTTTAGTTCCAGTGAGGTGCTAAGGCTTTTACCATTAAGAACCCTGTCCGTTACTTTAGCTAATATTGATCATTCTGAGTGAATTGCTTTCCATGACTTGAGGTCACAGGTGTCTCATTTGTCTCATCCATCTGCGGTCTCCCTGAACAGGTAACTGGCAGCGGTAAACGTGAGCGTCCATCTGCATCGGAATGCAACTCAGACTTGTGATATTTAATATCATAGGTATGGGCCGATAACAGCAATGCCCATCTTTACATTCGGCTAGCTGATAGAGATGGTGTACCAGTATGAGGCCCAAAGATGGCAGTAAGGGGTCAATGATCGGTTAGAAGGGGACATTTTCTTCCAAACAGGTACTGATGAAATTAGCAAATTCCAAAAATGATTCCCAGTACCTCCCTCTCAATTTATGTGTAATTACTTTCAGTTTTATTCAAGGTACGTGAAGTGAAAGCAACTGGTTTCTCCACACCGGAGGGCATAATGTGTGAAATCACTGCACTGTCTCTACATGGAGAAGCATCACAGGCCAGCTGCAATGGCAGTGTGGGGTCAAAGTTTGTGAGGACATCAGATCTTATAAGAGTATCCTTAGCTTTGGTTAAAGTTTTTCCACATTCTTCAGTCCACTTCTAAGCCTTGTTTTGACATAATAACGGATGCAATGGCTTCAAAAGGGTTGTCAAATTTGGAATGAGAAGTCCCAGAAACAAACGTAATTGACATCCTGAGGAGCAGACGCGTCAACGATTGCCTTAACTTTTGAGGGTGCCTTGTGCAGTCCACAAGAGTCAATTACATATTTTCTAGAGGACTTACAAAACTCTCATTTATTTTTATGAATCGTCAGACCATATTGTTATAAGTGCTGAAGGGTGGTATCCAAGTGTCAAACATGTTCTTCTTCATCCCTTCCAGTCACAAGGATTGTCATCCAAATAACACTGGACCTTTGGAAGTCCACTTAAGATTTGATCCATTACTCTTTGGAATAGAGCTGGAGCCGAGGTGATGCCAAATGGTAGGTGGCAGTAACGGAAGAGGCCCTTAGGGCTTACAAGAGTTAACAATTCTCTAGACTTTGACTTGACATGTATTTGGAAATATATCTGAGAGGGGTCTGTTTGGCTGAATTTCTGTCCACCAGCAAAGCTGGCAAACAGATCATTTATATGCTGAAGTGGGTACTGTTCTACAGATAACATGGGATTGGTGGTCACCTTGAAGTCCCCACATACACAAAAGCTGATCCATCCTTTTTTTATCACGGGTACAATAGGAGAAGCCCATTCACTTACACTCACAGGTTCCAGAACACCAGACTTAATTAAGGAATCCAATTCAGCTTCAGTGTTTGCTCAAATAGCATACGGAGTTTGTCTGGCCTTCAGAAGTTTTGGTTGACAGTCAGGTTTAGTGGTAAGTCTGAAAGTGATGCCCTTCATGCTCCCCAGCTCACCACAAAACAACTCAGCATGTCCATTAAAGGACTGCATCCAATTTAGTTTCCCCTCTGAGCAGCATACACAGATTTAGCCAATCCAATGTGATTTTATTTCACCATCATCTCCTCAATGATGATATGTAATCTACTTCCACTACTTAAAGTGCTAAAGTGGTTTCCTGTCACCTTTATCTCGCATTCACAGTTTCACCAGTATGCGTTTTTAGCGCTATATTAGGTTTTCATACTGGAAGGTGTCACAGGAGTTTATAGTATATCTCATCCGACACGAGAGAAACAACTGCCCCTCTGTCCACCTCCATGCGTACTTCTTGTCCTCCCAATAATGGAGATTCCTGGTTTCCCTGTGAGTCACCTTCAAGACTCAAAATATTCCAAACACTTCATCTTCAGAGGTGTCCCTTTCCACTGCTGTTTCTAATTCTTGAGGTTACACCAAGTGAACGTCTTTTTTCTTTTGTGTAAATGCTGACGTTTCACTGCCCTGTTTATAAGTTCTCTCTGTCTTTGATTTACATGCTCTTTTGTTGTGACCCTTTATGACACAATTCCTGCAGTCCTGGGGTCTCATGTATAAATGGTGCGTATGTACAAAAATGTTGCGTACTCCTGTTTCCACTCTCAAATCACGATGTATAAAACCTAAACTTGGCGTAAAGCCACGCACATTTTCACGCTAGTTCAATCCCTGCCGTAAGCAAGTTTAGTACTCCATGTTTTAGTGTGAATTCTACACACGGCGTTATGCATGAGGCCCCTGATCTTTAAACCTGCAGTCTGGAGCTAAATTACTTTGTTTGCCACAACGATAGCAGGGCCCTCTGCAACCCTCCATGCTCTTTGTATTTTCTTGATGAATTGGCCCAGAAATGGTCATCTGCTGAGCCTCTTTAGCAGCCATTTCCATGGACACACTTCTTTCAATTGCCTTTGTGAGGGTTAAGCCACTTTCTGTCACTTTCTTACAGCTTCACGTCTCAGTCCACATACCAGATTGTCTCATTGAGCACCTCATTGAATTCACAGCGTTCAGATCATGTCTTTAGTGCTACCACAAACATCGTCACTCATTCCCCTTTCTCCTAATTTTGCTTGTGAACTCTAAACTGTTCAGCAGTTACTAAAGGCTTTGGTGAATAACATGCACTCATAACTCCAATAATCTGCAAATGTGATTTTTCTCCAGGCTTATCTGGTGATATAAGACTATGCAGTAAGTTGGATGTTTTTTTTCCTTCCATAACAATAAAAAAACTAGGCACACATTTTTCATCTGTAATATCATTTGCTTTAACAAAGCACTCCAAACATTCCATATTTGAGCTCCAGTGCTCCACGTTCTCATCAAAAGGTCCTATTACTGCGATAACAGTGGCCATCTTGAACTTGCAACAGAATCACCGTCACTCTTGCTTCACAACAAGCTGAGTTTACTCCTGGATTTCCTTCTGTTACTATTATTAGTACTCACAGCTCCTTCCTTGTGCTTGCTATACTTCCTTCATGGCAAAAAATGGCATGCTGTCTTTCTATCTGATTTCACCTCCGTTTATTAATGGAGTGATATTCGTTGCTCCTTTGTAATTATTACCAAACAGTGTGAATTCAAACTTTCTCATCGCCACTTTTTGTTGTGTTTCTTTTAACTCCAACAAATAATAACTACGGAGAAGGAGGATTTCTCAACATGCTCTTTACTCCATGATGGAACTGAGATACCCACACTTCCTTTTCCCACAAGGCAAAGCACAACACATTTGTTCATGTAAATTGGGGTATTAACATGTGTACTTAACAAGGACAAAATACATAATAAAATGTATGGCTTAATATTAGACATATATAAATGAAAGACCTGTGTGTGTATATGGAGCAGTCTGCTCTGCCCACGCTCAACCACAGCCACGAGATGGCGCATGCATGCACTTTTACATTTTTTGGCACTTGCATGCACCTCACTTCTCACTACAAGAGACCTGCGTGCAGCAAATCCCAATGTGCATCGTGCTAATGTCACAGATGAAAGGTCGCAATGTCAAACAGAAGCAAACACCATGGCTCAACATTGTGCAAGTGAAACACCTCACTAAAAACATTGTCTCGAGAAAATATGTCCAGATGGACAAATATTATTAGGACTCCTATGCCAGCGATACGGCTAAGATATGGTATCACCAGTGGGGCAGCAAACACAGGTGGGTCCACGTCCTCTGCCCTGGGTCATTCTTAAGAGTGAGCTGACGCCTCTCCAAATTCACGGATATACAAAACTGCTAGGGGGTCTTTGGGTTTTGTTTTGTTCTGAAGAGCACACACAGCTAGTGCTTTAAAATGTGTTATTGATGCTCCTTGTTAATGTTTTTGGAAATGCGAGACAGCAAACTAAAGTGCTTTTATTGTTTGAATTAAAGTAATGGATTCCAATAAACCCAAACTGATTTTTGACCTCTGTTACTCGCAAAGGTCTTACCATTCATTCAAACGTGCTCTTCAGCTTGCTTCCTTTTTGTAACATGGACTCTTAAAAAATGACTGAGTCACATCAACTCTTTACACAGTCGCAGTCCAATGTCTGTGTAGTTTGATAGCAGCTACACAAAGATTTACAGAGTCTACCAACTCCTGTATCTCATTAAATGAGTGCATACTTACAGTCTTCTTAAAGTCAAAGAGCATGAGGAGGTTAAGAACATGTCGATGTCACATAATAATGGACAAGCACTGAGCCAAACGACGGTCACACAGTCTGCTGTTTTCAATTCTGCTGATGTTATACGAGCAACATGATGGCATCCCTTAAAAACTGGTGATGGTTCAGGTGCACTGGCCCACCAGTTAGCCATTATATATGACATGCAGTGTTAAATAGCTAACTGATGGACTGTCACAGCAACTGTGCAATCAAGTGACATTTCCACTGGCTCAGTAACTGGAGTTATGTAATGAACACTTTTGTACAAATTATTTGTGATCCACACAAGGACACAAGGTTTATGGCTTTTAAACGCTCGCTCCTTCCAAAAGCACACTTGATACGCATAGAAGGGGATTGTATTGTAGAAGGGGGTCTTTATCTGAAAGCTTACAGTAAAGTTTGTTAAAGGGGTATTGAAATTTTTAACAAGATCTCTTCAACACTGAAATGTGCAAGTATGATGTAAGCAGAGTGAAATAGCAATAATAATAATAATAATAATTTATTTTTTTATTCCAAAGAACTCTTTATGGAGAAAAAATAATTAAAAAGAAATAACTTATGCTATTTTATTTAATTGGTGTCCCCTGGCTCTTAAACATTTACAGCACTCCGGCAGTTTTCTTGTCTACTGGACAACTTGAAACTATTATTTTAATAATTTTTAATAAATATCAACATTTTGCTGGTGCAAATACTTCAATTGTTGAAAGAAAATGAATTGCACAGATAAAGCTTTGCTATGGAACTCAACTGCCCTCTGTTTGCTGTATAACAATAAAAGTGGTATGACTTAAATTATTTAAATTCTCAAACAATTTTTTTAAAAAGTCCTTGTTTTTGGTCAGCTGTATCTTTCACTTTATTCCTCATTGTGAATGGCCTCACCACTGAGTTACTCGTATGTGAAAATCTTGGATTATTTACCGCCTGCAGTGACACTTTGGACAGATCTTCACATCATCACTTTGACTTTGTGTTGTTTCAAGTGTCAGCCTTTCTCTTCACTGCAGTGATGGTTTGGCTTATAAGACAGAAGTTCCTCCTCATTTCTACCAGACTTTGATTCCCAAACGGTATTTCAACTTTACAAACGGCAAATCTGATCTCATCGATATTATGACACATTTGCCACTCAATATGAACATCTGAGTCCTGAGCTCTGAAATGAAACAGAATGAGAGTCCACCACAGTTTGATCTTCACTGTCTAAGGACTTGAATAACACCAGGCAGTTCAGAATAGTTAAAAAATAAAAGAAATGTAGAGAGCCCTTGTTATTGTCATCTTTTAGAGTGTTACTTGCATGAGTTCCTGCTCAGTTTGCTCTGAAGTGTAATTCATATTTACTAAATGTACATTTTTAATCTTGAATTAAGACAATAATGTTTTCTTCAAACAAAGTTATAAATCGTGCTGCTTACCTTTCCCAAGTGTCACAATCTATTCAGATACGTCTCACTTGTAAAAATGCTTGTTTAAGATGTGAATTTCCCCTTGGGATTAATAAAGTATCTATCTATCTATCTATCTAATATTGCTTAAAGTCAGATTTTTTCAAGAGGATTTTCCTGAATAGGATATTTTAGACACATTTTCTAAAAACAAGCCCAAATATCTGTGTCCAGTTTTGTTTTTTAAGTGAACATATCTTATATTAAGAAAGATTAGATATTTTGACTTTAAACGAGACAAACACACTCGATAAGAGTTACATTTTTTGCAGTAAGTTTTTACTCTGAACATCATAACTGCATTAATGCTCAACTTAAAGGTTGAGTCATTTTGGAGGCTGAATGCATCTGCAGCTTTATGTGTAGCTTGTGATCTTGGGAAGGTGTATTCTTGAGGACTTACATCCATATATCCACTTCCCAGGCTGTGAGGCAGGAGTGCTGCCGACTGCAGATGGGCACTCCAACTGGTCCTCCATTGTGACTTTGGTCGGCGTGTCTTGGTGCCCCACTGTGCTCTGTGCGACTTTGAAGCTTTTCTGTGGGATTGGTCAGGATAGACCCGGCAGGTCTGAGGTCCACTCAGTTGTGTCAGTACAGGGTGCCCTCCACACCAATCAACTAGGAGTGCGGAGCTACCTGATGGAGGAAAGGCCCTTGTCTCCATATGTCGGTTTTGTCTTCCAGAAGGGGCTTCATTCATATAGTTTGCCCCACGTTCAGGTCAGGAATATCTCTGGCCATTTTATCATACAGTATGTCAGTTTTGCAACTTGTCTTTTGGAGAAAAGCCAGGCAAAATGACACCTTTTATTGGCTAACTAAAAAGATTACAATATGCAACTCAGGCCCCTTCTTCAGGCAAGATGTAATCAAACTTGTCTTTTAAAATTCAGCTTACAGGGAACATCCATAACTATACATGGTTCAAGCAGTGTGTCAGTCACTGGGGATGTTGTTTCCAGCCTTTAGGCCATGACTCATTGTGCGAGGCTGGCGTCTATGCCTTTTGTCGGCATGTTTCTCCAAAGCAAGTTCACTTTCCATAGGTCTTTACCCGCACGGTCCACCATTCTGCAAAGGCTTTTAATAATTTTCACTTTTTGGTACCTTGGGGACAAAGTCACATGCTCAACACCAAACTCCTGGCCAAAACTGAAAAACATAGCACAAGCAAATTGTGGACCTGTGTCTGTGATGACCTGATCAGGCTGACCGTACCTGGCAAATTGAGCTTTACATCTCTTGATGATGGTATTCGCTGACAGATCTAGTAATAATTCAATTTCTCAGAAGTCTGAATAATGATCATCGATCAGATGAAAATCCTTACCTGTGTAGCTGAAGAGGTCCATACTCAGAATTTACCATTGATGTGTGTGGAGAGAGTGTGACATCATTGTCTCTTTTTGATGTTTGTTGGTGATTGTCATGCTCAGTGAACTCCCTGGATTGTGACAGACTCTGGCACATGACATTCGGGTAATCAGCTTGGTTTATGTCCTCTATGTTGTTGTTTGTACATGCTGCAGACTGAATGCTAGAAGTGCGGCATGTCCGCCTCATGTGAGCGTATCGTGGCTCTACTCAGCGTGTCGCTCTGCCCATTACTTTCAGGGTGTGGTTTTGGAGTGAGAGCAGCATGATTTGAAGTCATTTAGGGTGCTAAGCAAAGGTTTGATAAAGACTGTGACTAGTGGATTGTGGTCAGATTCATTAGTGCTGTGCCCCTGACCATACAAATAACTGTAAAATCAATGACAAGCAAAGTACAATGCTGAAAAACTCTTTCTTGATCTTAGCATAATTCTGCTCATTTGTCATAAGAGTTCTAGAATCAAATGCTACTGGCTGTCCTTCCTGCAGTAGGCAGCAGCTATGACTATTTTGGCCTGAGTCACTTTGTACTGTTGTAGTGCTTGCTAATATCATAAAATCTCCGTATTGGTGCTGCAGTGACCAGGCGTGTAATGTCATTTACTGCCATCTGGTGCTTCAGCAGTCAGTGCCACAGCTGGAGCCTGCATAAGGGTTCACACACCTCTGAGGCGAAGGACATGAATTTCATCAGGTATTTAACGAATCCGATGAATCTTTGCACACCCTTTGTATCTGTGGAGCTGGCATGTCTTTTATTGCCCTTACTTTCTAATGATTTGTATTGACAGGAAGTGTCCATGAAAACAGATCTCAATCAATTTAAACTGCAACTTCTTGATGTTCAGTCTCAGCTTCACTTGTCCACAGTGGTCCAGAACAATTACATTGGCATTGTGGTCATGGGTGGCCTCCTCCAAAGAATCTTCGTAACCTGCTATTAGTATATTATCCACAATCATCTCAAACATGTGCAGCCCAGCCAGTAATTCATGTTGCTTTCTTTGATAAACTTCTGGGGCTACTGACACACCAAAGGGTATTTTGAGCATTCGCCCCCACGGTATCCAGAAGAATGTAAGGAGGATGCTTTTTTGTTTAACTTAATTTGCAGGAAGGCATCTTGGGCATCCACCAATGAGAGAAAACAGGCTTTAGGCACTTTGTAGAGGACATCTCCGAGCATCAGCATTATGTAGTGGGACCTTTTCAATGTTTTTGGGTCAATGAAGATTCTGATCTTCTCTATTTATTTAACAATGGCCATCTTACGTATCCAATCTATGGGTTCTGCCACAGAGGCTAGATGGCCATCTTTTTCATGCTTATCCAACTGTACTTTAACAGCTGTCCTGAGGCCCACTGGAACACTGTGTAGTGAGCGCTGCACTGGTGTGACAGTCCAATGCCGCAGGGAAAGACTCTGTGGGACTGTTGAATACGTGTGGTATCTGCCTGTAAGTTGGTGTTTGGTCAGTGTCTCCCTGTGATGTGGCCTTCTATGTTATGGAGTTCTGGTATCACAATGTGCATCAGGCCTAAACTGTTATGCATAGCACAGCCTCTCTAGGAATGGAGGAGAAAGAGAAAGTGAGATTATAAAATCTTTTCAGTAGAGTTTGACGTTCCCTTCAAACCCAGTAATAATGGCGTTGTCTGCTTGTTGTTTCTTTGTCCTACTGGTCGATGTGCTTCTTTACTTTGATGATTTTCCTCATTTCATTTAATGTCTGTTGTTTCCTTGGGATCTCTAAACATCAATGGGTGTAGACACTCGGTGAAAAGAGCAGCTCTGTTGGGGTATCTAGCGCAGAAAGGCGTGAGCGTCATCTTCTTACAATAAACTCACACAATCGGGCAGAGTGGCAGAGGGACTGACTGGGAGGAGACCTACTTGACATTAAATTGAGCAACATGAAGAACTGCTGTTTAAATAAGCATATGGGAAATCAAATGTATTATTATTATTATTATTATTAACATTAAGCTACCATAGGGCAGGTCTAACTCTGCTGCCAAAAAAAAAGAGAAGACCCCTGCTGCCTCCAAAACTGGCATCCAGTAAGCCTTTTACATGCGGACTACAAACCTCTTTCCAAAGTGTCAGCTGTCTGTTTGAGAACAGTAATGAATAGCTCATCTCACATGAACAGACCTACTGCATGCTGGGATATTCCGTCTATAAAAAAAAATAAATGAATGGTGGGCTTGGCTGCCCCTTTCCGGTGTCTTAGGGTATTCGTTAGGGCTGTGCCTTGTCAGGCATGTTATATTCACTGTCGATGGACCCTCGTCTTCACCAGCTTAGGTGCCAACTGCAGGGTCTGACCATTCCTTGCTGCCCCAGAGAGTCCTTTAAGGTGGTGGTCTGTGTAGATGACCTCTCAGTGTTTATCACAAACTGTGACGTTGTCAGACCCCTGCACTGCCATTTAGCAGCATTTGAAGTCATGTCCTCCAGTAGAGTTAACTGGTATAAAAGTAATGCTTTTCTAATGGGTTACTGGGAGAACACAAAACTTCTGGAACCTCCAGGAAGACAAAACAGGAACAGACAGGCTTTTAAATATCCTGTCATTTTTATCACAGAGTGCAGGACAGCAGATGACAATTGGTGTGGAGTGTTGGCAGATTACAGCAATGAAGACGTTGAATTAGTGAACTATCATTCTGTAGACGCGTACTCGTTATCAATAACCTCGTCTGTTCTGTGCAGTGGCACACATTTTGGTGCGCTGACCCCCCAATTTTGTAATCACAGAAAATACGACGTGACGTCTCCTGGGATGGCCTGCGCTTGGTGAGGAGAGACGCGGTCCACCTGACCGAAGGTGAAGGAGCTGAGGGACTGGCGGGTTTTTTCTGCAGAATACAAACCTTCAGGCTTCTTGCTTTATGCCCCAGACCTGCTGCCCTGGAGGTCCTTAGGTTTTGCTTTTTACCATTTGGTTGGGGGTTTAAATTTTGACAGACATATTTTCTTCATTGATACAAGAGAATTTGCTTTATCACTTTTACTGTTTTTTATCGTAATGTCCTTTTAATTTGACAGTTGAAGTGGCAGAGAGTGGGCATAAATGTGACGTCTCCTTTCTGGTTTTTAGAAGAGCCATTAATATGAATAATGTTTTAAAATGTCCACTTTTGGAATCGGCTTGTTTAATTTGTACAATCGGCAAAAAAGGAATTACTAAGGCTGGCAATTTGTTTCATAAGAACAAGCAAACCTGGAAAACTGGTGTGAGGTCTGTGTGCCTGGTTGGACCTCCGCTGGGCCAAATACAAATGGCGCTCAGAAAACAAGGGGCTGCACCGGCATGTGAGGAGACCACCACATCATGGGAGGAGGATTCAGAAACGGAGGTTCCAGTAAAGCCCAACGCTGCAGACTTTACTAACTGCCAGGGAAAATGGGGCAGATTAATAGGGGGCTTATTTAACTTTTCAGGGAAAAAATCTGTATATGAAATGTGTGTGAAATGATCGCACTTTCAGTTTGTACACTTGTGAGACACTCAGTGGGGGGACATTTAAAATGAAACATCACAGCTAAACCTGCTTGGAGAGCTTCATTCAAACAAAGGGTGGGTGACTAACAGGGGAGGGGGCTCCATGGAGCTATCAGTACTAATTCTTTACTCTCCAGTTTTGGGGTCCAAATGTTTGTCTGTTGTTTTCTCATTTCTTTACACGCTGCTGTGGGTTAACACCTCAGTTTGAGCTCCTGCTTTCTTTTTCTGAAAAGTTTGATGTGGATTTGTCTGAGTGTGGATTTATTGAAGAAGTGCAGATTTCTCAGATAATGAAGGCCAAGTGTTTAATGTTAAAACCTATAGCTAGCAGAGGCCAAATTAGCCATTTTATAAACAAGAAGAAATAAAAACAAGAATGGATTGAGTACCGATGTGCTAACGATGTTCAAAGGTTTAGTTAAAAGCAGATTGAAAGGAGAATTTGCTCATTATGAACTCCTCCATGACTTAAATAGTTTTAAAGGTAGTTGGGGTACTGAGGAAGTGCTGAATGCTGTGGATAAAGGGGGATTAATCAAGGGCTGGTGATGGGGGGCCATTCCTTAACAGTGGCCTTTTTTATTTTTGTGATGATCTTGAGTTTTCTTATTTAATTTGATGTTTAACTGCTGTTATTGTTCCTTTGTTAAATAAAAGATTCACCCCCTGGAGATTCTTGTATGGTCAAAAGAGGGTCGTTACACCAGTCAGGTTTAGAAACGCAGTCTGTCCGAGACCACAGGGTCACATGCTTGAATGGTGTTGCACTCAAAGCAGCAGGCAATTTGTTTTTTGGCAAAATAACTTAATTGATTATCTTGACACACACACAGTCACTCACACACACACACACACACATATATATAATGCAGGACCTGACAAGTAATCCCTCATGGGGATTGAAGCAAAGGTGTGCACACCTGATGAGCCCCAGTTAGGGTGAAACTTGTGTCGTGTACTCTTTATATTATTTGGCAGGTACTCAGTAACATGTCTGTTATCCGCTTCTTGCTACTGAGAGGACGCGGAGGACTGGTCGACTGGTCGACAAACCACAAGGTAGCTAAATAATCACAGCAGAGTTCAGCCCTCTGTAATCCTGGATTTTTTTTTCAGGATGCTGCCTGCTCCATCGAGGGTCTGGAATTGTCCACTTGACTTCCTTTGATGCTGAACATTGGGAATCCAATAAGTGCACTCTGATGACACCTGCTCTTCAGTCCTGTGATTGCTGGGATTAAAAGCACCAAAGTCACAGAAGACAATCTTGAAACACAACACCACCACACATTTCCTAACATGGAAGTGACGTCACTCATATTTTCCATGGAAATGCTAAAAAACCACTTGAAAAACATCCAAAAAAAGCCTGAAAATTGTTTGCAAAATAAAAAGTTAAAAGTTTGTTAAGTGTTAAACAAACACTGGAAATTTACAACACTTCAGTGTGAATGGAGCCCTCATCTTCATTTGAACACGTCTGTCTCACACTGAACGTTACTCTGTTGATACCTCGTGAAACGCAGTTTTAGCCAATCAATAAGCTGTCGCTAGGCTGGGCTTCAGTTGAAATTGTCATCTGTGTCTGAGTGGGCTCTACTTTATGGAAGTGGCTTATTTAATAGTATTTTAAAAATGGATGTGTTTAGGAATTTGAGAGCACACAACTGGTTGACTTCACATGAGGGTCACGCAACATGAGTCACCTGAGGTGTCTTTCATGGACGTTTCAATATTGTTTGCCATTTTCTAACATTGATCACCTTAGATGTATATTGTATCAAAAATGCTGTGCTCAGTGCTTTACTATGGATGGATATCACAAGGACTCAGGCTTTGTCACAGTGACACTTAAATTTGTCCTGTCATCCTCTCTGTCTGTGTGTCTCTCCTCAGGTCCTCACTTGTCTCTCTTTGTCTCCACAGGCTCCACTCATGTGGTCTCACTGCCAGATGTTGCTCAGCTCTCTCCTTCGCTCTCTCTGCTCCAAACTCACGGCTGACTGAACTGATGCTGGACAACAACAACAACATGGAGGATTCAGGAGTGGAGCAGCTGTGTGAGGGACTCAGTAGTCCAAACTGTAAACTGAAGACACTGTGGTGAGTAGAAAACACTGAGTGTGTGTCTGTGTGTTAGTGTGTGTGTGCGTGCGTGTGTGAGTGTGTGTGTGTGTGTGTGAGTGTGTGTTGCATTTCCTCCTGATGCTTTGTTTCATGTGACTCTTACTAGCACACCATCTTTGACAGGCTGCAGTGTCTCCTCCCAATCAGAGTGGCTGAGTTGAGTTTTTCTCAGCTCTTTGTTATGAGGTCCTCATCCACAGACCTTTCTCTGTCCTCACTTGTCTCTCTTTGTCTCCACAGCCTGGTGTCATGTGGTCTCACTGCCAGATGTTGCTCAGCTCTCTCCTTCGCTCTCTCTGCTCCAAACTCAAGGCTGACCGAACTGAGGCTGGGCGGCAACAACATGGAGGACTCGGGAGTGGAGCAGCTGTGTGAAGGACTCGGTAGTCCAAACTGTAAACTGGAGAAACTAAAGTGAGTAGAAAACACTGAGTGTGTTTGTGTGTGTGTGAGTGTGTGTTGCATTTCCTCCTGACGCTTTGGTTCATGTGACTCTTACTAGCACACCATCTTTGACAGGCTGCAGTGTCTCATCCCAATCAGAGTGGCTGAGTTGAGTTTTTCTCGGCTCTTTGTTATGAGGTCCTCATCCACAGACCTTCCTCTGTCCTCACTTGTCTCTCTTTGTCTCCACAGCCTTGTGTCATGTGGTCTCACTGCCAGATGTTGCTCAGCTCTCTCCTTCGCTCTCTCTGCTCCAAACTCAAGGCTGTCCGAACTGAGGCTGGGCTTCAACAACAACATGGAGGACTCGGGAGTGGAGCAGCTGTGTGAGGGACTCAGTAGTCCAAACTGTAAACTGAAGACACTTTGGTGAGTAGAAAACACTGAGTGTGTGTGTGAGTGTATCTAAGGTTCTGTGTGTGTTTGTGTGTGCCTGAGTATGTTGGGTGAGTTTTGTGTGCTAGGACTTTATGGAATTCCTGCCAAACCAAACGCTGTGTCTCATCAGGACAGTCCGCAATGTGGAGATTTCACTTTAATAATTCAATTCATGAGGACATCACTGTGACCCTGAGAACCTCTCCTATGCTTTTCACTCTCATTGTCTTCTCCGTCCAGTCTGTTGTTTTATTTCCTTTCCCACATTCCCAAGCTGTGTAATTTTTTTTATGTCAGTCACCTCTTTGTTCCCATCCTCCATTGTCACTTCCCTCCCTGTTACTCCTCTGCCTCTGATCTCCTCACCTAAGTGTCTTAAAAGTCACTAAAACAGAATAAGAAAGAGAAAGAGAGACGGTCAGTTGGGACAGATAGCAGTGGACAAAGACTAACAGACGACTGTCAGATGGGACCAGGCAGGGTAGGACACCAAAGAGAAGACAATGAAGACATGACAGAGTTTGACGTCATTCACTGGACCCCTGTGGCCTCATGACACCCAGAGTGTCACCTGCGTGCTGACGTCATCCTTGCTGCTGAGCTCCACGTCACTTTTTTCTGATGTTGTCTTGCACGTTGCTCCTGGCACTGAGGGGGCCGAGTTGTACATTTCACTGCTTTCTGTTCCCATTGGAGGGTCTTTGCTGTTTTTTCCAACTCTCCAGGAGTGAATGGTGAATTGTGAGTGAGGGGTGAGTTCATCTTGGCAGCAACGTGTGGGAGGCAGCAGAGGCAGCGCAGCTCAGTAGGAGGTCAGGAAGGAGGAATGAGCTGATAGGGTGGGGGGTTCTGTTAATAGTCGCTAAGTGAGTGGGCTTCACAGAGAAAAAGGACGTAAAAGATTACCAGTCAGCTCGTGATATTAAGGAGGGATAGAATGAATGGCGGCCATTTACACAGTCGCAGTATTTACAGTGAAGTTGGGTTTGTAAAAAGGAAGCAAGTTAACTTGGGAAACAGAGAGGATTATGGGATTATTATAAGTAGAGTAAGAAATAAGAAGAAACAGTCAGCTTAAAGTGAGACAACAGAGTATTTAGTATGAGAGCCCCTTAAACAGGGAGCTTAGAGGGGTTCCATGAGTATTAAAAAGGTCCTGCAGTCTGTTAATTTTTTTTATTTAATTACTTTTATTGTAATCATTCACACAAATCAATCATTTTTTACAAATAACAGAATTGAAGAAAAAAAACACAAGTCAAACCCCGCCCCGAGAGAGAGAGCATGGCCAACAGAGTAAAACTTAAGGCTTGTAGAAATACCTCAATTTTTGAGTTTAATAGACCAGTAGAGATGCATGGAGATAATTGCTTCCTCAGTGCTTTAAGAGCTTATTCTAAAATTTTATTGATTATATTCTGCCAGGTTTTTAAACAATTCTGTACAGAACCTCTAACTGTATATTTGATTTTCTCCAAATTCAAATAGTATAACACATCGGTTTCCCACTGACTTAGAAGAGGAGAGTTTGGATTCTTCCAGTTTATCAGAATAAGTCTGCGTGCCAACAGTGTAGTGAATGCAATCACAGTTTGTTTGTCTTTCTCCACTTTAAGCCCCTCTGGAAGAACCCCAAACACAGCTGTTAATGGGTTAGGAGGGATTGTGAGTCCAAGGCTGTCTGAGAGGTAATTAAAAATTTTTGTCCAGAATAATGTTAATTTGGTGCAGGCCCAGAACATGTGACCCAGCGAGGCTGGGACTTGATTGCAACGTTCACAGGTTGGATCATGCCCTGGAAACATTTTGGAGAGTTTTAGTCGAGACAGATGTGCTCGATATATAATTTTGAGTTGTATAATTGTATGCTTTGCGCATATGGAGCTCGAGTGAATTCTCTGCATTGCTACTTTCCACTCCTTTTCTGATATATTAATTGAGAGATCTTTTTCCCAGTGTCCTCCTGGGTCTTTGAAAGGGAGGGACTGTAAAATAGTTTTATATATTATAGAGATGGAGTCCTTAAGATTGAGCAGTATTTTTTCCAGCATGGACGAGGGTGCAAGATGAGGAAAATTGGGCAGGTTCTGTTTAACAAAGTTCCTGATTTGAAGATAGTGAAAGAAATGTGTAGCTGGAATGTTAAATTTGGAATGTAATTGTTCATAGGATGCAAAGACATTGTCTATATAAAGATCTCTAAGCAAGTTAATCCCAAATCAGTCTGTTAAATTTTAGAATGAAATTATAAAGAGCTTAACTGTCAGCCATTGCAATCGTGAGGCCGGTGCAATACAAGTCCTGGGAGATTTGTGATTTACTGCACACTGGCTTGGAAAAGGCCTGCTTCCAGGGGTTACATCTGCAGGAGATGTTCGAGCTCGGGGTCACTGCACTGGACGAGGAGGCCGCTGGCCTTCGTTGTAGTAAGGAATTGGCAGATCTTGTCCAGGTGTCCTTTGGGGAGATAGTGGGCACCCCCAAAGTGGTATGGGGGGGTCAGTGAGATTAAAACAGGTGGGTCATGGACTGACCTAAGTGTAAAGAAAGAGGGGCACACTGTCAGGGGGCATCAAGCCCAGAGTTTGAGGTTTTCAGATATTTTCAGGTCTCTGCTGACCTCAGGGAAGTGCCTGAGTAGGTTAATCGAGGACTGGAGGGCAGGATGGGGAGTTTAGTACACTTCAGGTTTAGAACTTCACATAACATGAGGAGCAGATGTAGAAATGCAACTGGACAAGATAACTTGGAAAGTTCTAGAACAACGGTAAATAGCCAAATAAAGTAACTGACACATTGAAAGTGCTGGTTTTGATGGTGGAAGTGTAAAGAATAAAATAAATGAGATGGAATTTTGGGTAGCTGATCCTAATTATGATGTAACAAGAATAACAATTACCTGACTAAATAATTGAGATGTGCAAGATCAGAACATTCTTAGGAAAGAGAAGCAACACCAAAAAAGTGAGTGAATCGCCATTTAATGAATCAGGAATTTAAATGCAAGTCGCCTTCAGTGAGATTGTGAGCCACAGCTTAGTGAGGACGTCTGGATTCAACTAAACAGCATCAGGGGATGAGACCTCACATAGGAGTGTGTTAGAGACCACCTAATGCAGACAGTTGTGTCAATCATTTTAATAATTAAAGCGGCAAGTTTACAAAGGGATATTTAGTCATAGGGGATGTTAACTACCTGAATATTAAGAACAACAACATTTATTTCTATGACACATTTTAATATAACAATGTACTTCAAAATGCTGTACAAGATGACAAAAGAAAGAATTGAAAAATCAAGATTAGACAACATATATTAAGGATCTAGCAAAATACCCGCTTCGCAGCGGCGAAGTACTGCCTTAAAATTTTTATTAAGAAGAAAATTAAACCTTTTTAAACTGAGGGAAAAATATACCAATAATTATTTGTTAAGGATCTCTTTGTATACCATGTTGTCAGTTCGTCCCTCTGGTTGTAATATGACCAAGCTGTGCGCTGAGCTTACTCTTGAGAATGTAACGTACAGTTGACAATGTGAACAGTAATCTTGTTTCAAATCTCACAGCGTGGATTGCTGCTGTCATAATCGGTTTAAATTTCATGGTTTGTTTCAATTACGACAGTATTTGCAGGACTTGTTGTGTTGAAGTGACATTCAGCATCTGTCAAGCGTTGTAAGCACACAACCAGTTTCATCGGTAACTTCACATCCAGCTTTTGAGAGTTTAAACATTCATAAACATCAAAGTGTCCACTACTGAAATCGTCACCTGTGAATCTAAGATGTTTAAGAGGCATTGGCGGTTGTCAAAAGGTGTCAAATATTTGGCAATTTCGGTACACTTGAAAGCGACAACCGAACAATTCAGTGGCAGCCATCAACTCACATACAGGAGCACAGGTGAAGGGCTTAAGCATTTCACTCTTCTAGTGCTCCTGTGTAGTCTAATTATCTCCTGTACCGTCATCAGTCCACACCTTGAACCTGTCCCAGTCATTCAATACATAAGACACAATGGATATCAAGAGTGAGCCTGATATGGCCGTGCAATATGTAACAAAAAGAATGGAAAAGGCAGGTGCCATCTCCGGGCATGGAAACCACTTGGTAAGTGACAGTTCTCGATCGATGGTGATCACCTCGATAGACATGTTAATGGGGGGTACGGCTGGAATGATAAAGGAACTGGGTACCTGAACAATGTAAAGTAAGTCTAAAATACCTACACAATAACTATAATCGTAATAAATGAACAATAAAACAGCGGAGAAGCCGTGGATTAAATAAATAGGCTGCAATTATCAACAGGGAGACGTGAATCCCGTGGCGAATCAAGGAAGGGAATGTAGAGACCAGAGCGATGGACAGCCTTATATAGGCAGGCAGCCTATATGGGGGACCCAACACCGCCTCACACGGTGACCAAGCTGCAGGCTATGGACGTATATATGTATGTAAGTAGGATTCAGTTAGCGTTGGGAACCCGAGTACCAAATTTCTTGAAGATACGCCCATAAGTAACAAAGACCATTGAAAAGTTCAATATTATTACCACCGAAATAAGTAAGTACATTGGTTTCGGTTAGCGCAGGGAAGCCGCCTACCAAATTTCGTGAAGATGGGGCCATGAATAAGAAAGTTCAACATGGCAGACGTTGTCGACCGTTATGACCGTTAAACGTAGAATTTTGAAATGAAACCTGCTTAAATGTTGTAAGTAAGTTGTAAGGAAAGAGCCTGCCAAATTTCAGCATTCTACCTACATGGGAAGATGGAGAATTAGTGACATTAGAAAGTTCAATATGGTGGCCGACAGTGGCGTCATACCACCGAAATAAGTACGTACATCGGTTTCGGTTAGCGCAGGGAAGCCGTCTACCAAATATCACGAAGATGGGGTCAGCCTTCTACCCACACGGGAAGTTGGAGAATTAGTGACGTTGGAAAGTTCAATATGGCGGCCGACAGTGGCGTCATACCACCGAAATAAGTGCGTACATTGGTTTCGGTTAGCAGAGGGAAGCCGCCTGACAAATTTTGTGAAGATGGAGCCATAAATAAGAAAGTTCAACATGGTGGACGTTGTTGACCATTATGACTATTACGCGTAGAATTTCGAAATGAAACCTGCTTAACTTTTGTAAGTAAGCTGTAAGGAATGAGCCTGCCAAATTTCAGCCTTCTACCTACACGGTAAGTTGGAGAATTAGTGATGAGTCAGTGAGTCAGTCAGTCAGTCAGTGAGGGCTTTGCCTTTTATTAGTATAGATAAATAACAAAACAGGATAAGATCAGAGGGCCAGGAGGACGAAAAAACAAAACTCCTGTTAGACTGAAGAAAAAAAGGAAAATCTGCAGGGGTTCCATGGCCAAATGTCCACCCAGACCCCACTGAAGATGCCACCTAATGTGAATGTTCCTAAATCAAACCTCTCAGGCCTAACATAATAGGATTTGATGAAGGTGGTCTTGTGGACAGCTGAGACCCCCATCATCATTCCAACCTCTAAGGGGGCTGCTTTGTGCCTTGATCAGGTGGTGGTGGTGCAGATTGTCACACTAGAAGAAGCAGAAAGAAACAGCAGAGAAGAGATTAGTACAAATAGCAGATCCCTGGAAAATATGATCATTCTGTACCTATAGAGTCTTTTAAGAATACAACTGAAACACAACCACAAAACAGCCACATTATAATAAAGTTTTTAGTCATTTTTTAAAATGCTCCACCATATTAGCCTGACGAATGTCTATCAGCAAAGTATTCCAGATGTTAGGTGCCTAACAGCAAAGGCCTTGCCACTTCTTTTCAGGTTGGCTCTTGGAATTCTAAGCAGACCCTCATTTGAAGATCTGAGGTTGCGACTTGGAGTGCAGGGGGACAGCCATTTCAAATCTAAGACAGGCCAGATTATTGAAGGCCTTGTAAACCGTTAGTAGTATTGTAAAGTCAGTCCTCAGTGACACGGGTGACCAGTGTGGTGACACTAAGGCGGGTGAGATGTGTTCAGATTAACTTTCTCTGGTTGAGATTATGGCTGCTGCTGTGGTCAGGTCTGCACTAATTGTAATTGATTGATGTCTTTCTTACGTGGTCCCAAAAGGAGTGTGTTACAGTAATCTAGTCATGTGAACTCATTTTTCAGGGTCTTGTAAAGTTATGAGGTCTAACTTTAGTTCTATTCTATAGGTGAAAGAATGTAGTCCAAGTAATCTGAGGCCAGGGATCTGCACAGGCAATCGGAAGGTTGAGGTTCAAATCCTGTAAATGGCAAAAGAGACTCTGCTAAGTTGGGCCCTTAAGCAAGGCCCTTAACCTGCAATTGCTGAGCACTTTGAGTAGTGAGAAAAGCGCTATATAAAATGAAAAGAATTATCATTATTATTATTAATAATAAATGGTTTAAACTGGGCCAGCCTTAGAAATAGCGGAGCACAAGAGCAGGAGATGTTAGACGTAATCAGCGACTGTTTATTAACACAACAGCGCAGGAGGGAGCCTGTCTGGATTTAGGGTCCTGTGGTTGCCAGGATAGCACTGAGGGTGCTGAGGTCATTGAGCCATTAGGACTGAGTGACTAGAACATCACAGAGTGACAGACGGACACTGAGGTAGTCACATTTATGTCTAGTGGCACACGTTTGGATCATTGAGGTAAACTGGGCAAAGCATTTAAGTGTGGAAACAATGGAGGAGATGTGGGGCAGGTTTACAAATGTTTGACATGTAATACAGGACAGGTGCATCACACAGTTTGGAATTAGTAAAATAAAAAGCTTCATAGTATGATTAATAACAAAATGAAAAAGAAGCTACAAAGGATCTTCTTCTTCTTTCAGCTGCTCCCGTTAGGGGTTGCCACAGCAGATCATCTTTTTCCATATGTTCCTGTCCTCTACATCTTGCTATATCACGCCCACCAAAGAATAAAACACATAAATAAGGCGTATAAGACTTGGAACTTGTTGCAGGAGAGCAACAGTGAAAAACGACATTAGGGATTCAACCATACAGACCGTGAACGCTCTAAACCTGCAACTTTTGTGAGATTTGAAACTGTGAAGAAATCGATAAACTGCCAAAACTGCCAAAAGTACAAGGGGCCACTAAGAGAGTACTGAGAGGTCTGCTCAGGTTAAGTAGGCCGAAACCTAACAAATCAGCGGGACCAGAGAACATTCATCATGAAGGCTTCAGGTGGTCTGTGAGTGCAGACAGAAACCCTTGACGCATATTTTATCAGAAATCTCTGCACAGAAATTCCTAAAGACTGCAGGCCATGAAATGTTATCCAGTCGTATAAGGAGGCGATGGGGCAGAGCCAAGAAACTACAGGCCAGTAAGCTTAACGTGCATCACACTGAAATGAATGGAGAAAATCATTAAGAAAAGACTGAGCAGCACATGACAGGAACAGAACAAGACGTTTAGTGAGCAGTCAGCATGGGCTGAGACGGGGAGGTCGTGTTTTACCAACGTGCTGGAATTCTGTGAGAAGAAACAAAAGGATCTGATCAAAGCGGAGCAGAAAATGTTATTGATGTGGACTTTCAGAAAGCATTTGATAAGGAGACACATGAGAGGTGGACATCAAACTGAATGAAGTGGCAATTTAGGGTGTGGTGTGTAGATGAGGGCACAATGGACTCAGACACAGGAAGCAACCACGGTTATGAGTTATGTCCAGCAGGGGTCAGTGCTGGGGCTGCTGCTATTTTTAATCCACATAAATGATTTGACAAGAATACGACGAGTGGGCCAGTTAAGTTTACAGAGGATCCCAAAGTCGGTGGAAGGTCATGTGTGGTGGTGGTGCTGCATGGTGAGGTAGGGCTGAGTAGGCAGCTCAGTGGACATCACCAGGAAGTGGTCCGCTGGTGGTGTTTAGAAGTTGTCTCAGGACGGCCAAGTCTTGGAGTTCTCCTATCGGCTCACGCTGATCAGACACTGAGAGCTTCAAAGGGCCATTCGCTGTCAGATTGTGGTGAACACCAGTAGTTACCACAGTGCAAATCTGCTCACTGAGGTCAATCATGTTGTGTTTCCATGACAGTCCCGTAGATAATGGACAATCAGCTGAATTGTCACAGAGGCACTTGGACAGAGTTGGGCAGATGAAACGTAACATAAATAAATGTAAAGAATTACACGGAGGAAGTGGAAATGTGAGATTTGAATACACAATGGGGGGTCTGACACGTGAAAGTGCTGCTTATGAGGAGGACTCAGGAAGTCATAGTGGACCGGTCACTCTCTACACCCAGACAGTGTTCAGAAGACATTAAGAAGGGTCTGTACAAGAGAAATGAGCCACAATACGAATGAATTAAAAGGTGGTCTTTATTATCACCGATGTGATTCAGAAACTCTTCACCGAGGTCTCAATGCCCGTCGTGCTCCGTTCACAATATCTAACAGTATTGCGGCCCACCTAATCTCCCCTCATCTGTCCCCTTGACCTCACACATGGCTGTAGACCTTTACTCGCTGCCAGTGTGTGAAATAATCAACAACAGTCAGATAAGATGGAAGTTACAGAAATATGATTAGGTTGTTGGTTAGAGAAATGATCAATACGTTCTTATCTACGATATTCAGATTCAAACTCAGGGGCGTAAGCAGGACGTAGGCCCGCATCTCACACATTGTCATTGTTTTATAAATTCAGATCTCATGAAATATGTTTTATCAGATGGCTGACGTGTCCTGTAGAAGTTTAGCACTGCTGTCACAAGTGACAAGTTCTGAGGTGACAACAGCACACAAATGACAAATTAAAGAAGGACAACACATGAAGACACAGATTTGTAAAAACAAAGAAGTGTGAAACAGACGTGGAGCCCAGCAGTGTCTGTCATGAATGAAATGTTAAACTACAGCCAACTGACGACTGAGTTCATTTAACTGAGTGACACTTGAGAAGAACAGTGAATGGAGACACACAGCATACTCATGGAGATGAGCACAAGTTCTATCACAAGTCACAGAGTGTCATCTTATATAGCGCCCTGATGAGAGGAGGACAAGTCACAGGAGGGTCTGCTCAAGTTTTACGAGACACACTGGTGAGGTCTCAGCTGGAGGGCTGTGTGCAGGGGGGGTCTCCATATTACAACAAAGACAAAGCAGCAGTACTAGTAAAAGTCCAGAGAAGAAAGATAAGGCTGATTGATGAACAGAGAGGTCTGAGCTGCAAGGGGACATCAAAGGAGTTGAGCATTTGTACTGAGTAAAAGTTGACCAACTGGACAGGGCAGGGGATGCCAGCTGTTAGTTTAAAATAAACTCCACA